>NW_020442403.1:257554-264704 GCF_000699045.2 Agrilus planipennis
GGGAAATCAGGTTGTTCCGTAAATATGGCTTGCCATTTTTCTGTGCAATATTATTGATGTAAAAATACTCTGAATTTGGAATAATCGCTTACAAAATTACGATGTTTACCTAAGACCTTAAATAAAGTGTTTTTGCGTACTTTATGTGTCTTGTAAAGTATAACGTACGCACAGTCGAAATAGAGTACAATACTTTATAAAAGTACACGTGGCTTTAGTAAATTCAGAGATGTTATTGGCATTTATATTTTTGAAGATTACTTTATTATTTCTAATTTATTAATACTGCAGCCTAGAAGCTGTACTTTATTGAGAAAATTTTCTGCAACTACGGTAATAAAAATCTCCATTTCAGTAATTGTTTCTCCTTGTACACATACCAGTCAAGAAAACACAATAAGAAGTTTACGTTATTAATTGTACCACTTTACACCATGGATAATTGTTGGTCGACAAACTTCTGCGTCTCTTTATTCAAATGTTGGTAAATCTTCTCACGAGCGGTTACCACCTGCGCCACGGAACTAACATTTTCTGTTTCTTTACCTTAATTAAAAGCAATTTTCTATTAAACAAGTCATTTCACTTCATTCAGACACGTCTCTGCGGTTACACGATATTATAATCATCTGATGAAGAAGACTCTCGTCGATATTATTTGAGGTTCTCGTTACAGAAAAGTGAACGTTAAATAATCAGTATGTTAACCTAAATGTTTGATGTTTATGATTAGATTTTGTTAGACTACAATACACTCAAATTAAATGCAATTTATACCGTTATGCTACTATGCTAAAAAAAATGGTCCATTTCGGATCTGTTGTGTTAACACATGTGTTGGAATACCACAAAATCAAAGATACACAACTAGTCCAGTCGCTAGAGAATTTTCCCGACATAAATTGGTTACCGGACGGGAGTTGTTCCATGTTGTAGACGGGGAAAAGTTAAACATCCCTGTATATTTTTAAACTTCAAAAAAGTGTGCGTTGACAAAAGGGGAAGGTCTAAAGTTGGTAAAAACCAGGTTTTTAAATCTAAAAGGCAAGGTACGCCTTTTAGAAAGAAAAGTTTCAAATACAAATTGTAGAGAAATTAAAAACCTTTTATTTTGAGCCTCGGTACGATCAGTTTTGTCAATTAGTTATTGCACAAATCCCAAAAAATCATCAAAAATTGTCATTTGTTGTATATTGATTGTTTATTGCAAAAATGACGTTTTTGGTGATTGTGTCACATTGAAATAAAGGTTTTTAAATTTGGAATCAAACTAGTTTTTGTGGGCGTAAATTGGTCAATTTGTTAGTGAAATATGGTTAATTGTTTATCCCAAAGGACATGAATAGTTATTGTCGTAACTTTTTTTTGAGCAAACATTTTCAGTTACACGTAGGTTCAATCTCTTTGTGAAGGTGGAGTTCTTCATATCCCGTTATAACGAAGAAATGACAAAATGACATTTAAGACAAAATCATGGTATTTTTGCGGCCCAAGACGATATGGTAGTGCTCCAATCTTAGCAGGTACTTGGAACAAATTATTAAAAAACTGGTACAAATACCAGGAAATTGGTACTTCCAATATTACTGTATGGCGACTCTAACTAACCAAAAAAACATTTTTTTCGTCTCTTATATTTGCGCCACCTGGGGTCATAACACGTTCCGCCCCTTTTTGTTGTACCAAAAATACAGATCACACAAAATCCAACTTTACAGCATAATTTTGCTAATTATGCACAAGAATTCTAAAAAATGTTAAATTACATGTGAACAATAAAATTAACCAAAACACGTTCGTTTATAGAAACTGAATGTGCCAGATAAACCATTAATACAAGTAGGTAATACGTATTTACATTTAGAAATAAAAATAGCATTACGTTTATTGAACAAAAGCTACATGACTCCTATGTCTCATTCGGTACAGATTAATTGCTTATTATGTAACGGATAATTCAAAAGCGTATGTGTCATTCCAATTTCACACAATTGATTGCAATTTAAATGGTAAGTAGTTCAGCTAACCGTCGGTCAGTTGTTGACATTTAATTTTCAGGTTGTGAAATTACACCACGGTGATAAAGTTATGGCGATAATTATTTACATCTCTTTTTTACAAATGCTAATGTAAAAATCCGGGTACCACATTTGGAAAATGTTAGGTTTTAGACTAAAATATGTCTTAATGAAAATGAGTATAAGGACTCGATGGGAGAGAAACCCTATTTATTTCGGGATCTTACATTTTTGATGATTTAAAAATTCTCAATCGTCTGGCAATCTAACGTCAAAAACACCTTTTCTGAAAATGTTTTCTTGGCCACTGCAGGAGGAAATTTTCTACAAGAAAAGTTCTGTACGAACATACACATTTTCTCTAGATTGAAGTCTTGCTGACTTATGGTCGCGAGAACGTTAGAACATAGACACAAGTGTCCCCGTTTCAATAACCTCCTTCCTCAATTATTTTACATGCGTCTATTCTCGTTTCCAAACCACAATGAGGTAGAGTAATGACGCGTTTTTTTTGTGGTTTACCCTCAGGAGGCTTAATCCACAACATTGTCTTTAATTTATATTTCTAATGCGTTTTGAGGTTTAAGGTTGGTTCAAGTTCAGAATGTTCGTCTTCTGGTGGAGATGTTCATTAGTTTCTTCGGCAATGGAGGCAACAATTTCGTCGTCCTTTTGGTGGTTGTTATGGAATGCAGACCGTGCTTCTTCGTTCAAATATTCGTTGCTATCGAAATAATGTTACATGAATATTGTCTTTCAAGATGACAACGAAAATATTGACGAAGAAATTGTTGCACAAATATGTGCATCACATTATCGCGGAAACTAATAAAATACCATTAGAGCAGGAACAGCTGAGAAGGCACCAACCAGCTTTCAAGATAAATTCAAAACGCTGCTTAAACCTCCAATGGGGAAAGTAAAATAAAAAAAATACAACGTGTAATTATACAACACGCTACTGAAGTGAAACTTCTTCAAACACACAAACATACCGGGATAGGGGTTAAAGAATTGGCGTCAGTGGCGTCGTTTCTACTGTAGAGTGTAGGCACCCATACACAAACACATACAAATACATTCATACATTTTGTTAGGGCTACACTATACATGCCGGAGTTGCCTGTAACGAACGTTGAATTGAAGCGCGCTCACGGCTCAAGCGATCCCCACCATGAACAAGACTACGTGGGCGAGTAGAGGGATGACATCCGTTGCATGATTTCGTTACATAGCAACTCGCATGAAACGAACTTACCGTGCGTAAAGAAGTTTCACTTCAAAACGAAACGAGTATAGTTGAGCACAGTCTCCATAAGATAATTTAAAATACTATTAAGTAGAACACTCTTACCCTCCGTATCTGTCCCCTATTTCTAGTGGGCTGGCGGATTGATTAGAAACATAACCTCTTCGATTATCCAAAAATGCTGGGGTAATAATTATCCTTGTTCATACTACGAATTCAACTGTGACGATAAAAAAACAAAACGGCTTGCGCATATTTTCCTAAAAGAACCTTCTCTGTGCCAAGAAAGTGAATTTTGTTGCAAATTTTCTATGTTCAGAGTCAATATTTACTAATAAATTACGTCGAGTGTGATGTCACTTACGTATATTGGTTACTTTATCGATTAACTAACAAAACAAGGCCTTTTTCTCGTCACCACGCTTTGAGCGAGCAAGTTCTAACCGCGGAAGGATGTTGCCGTTTTGCAAAATTTATACCTAGTAGGTACCTTAGTGGGAAATAATCATGTAAAAATGTTTTAAAATAGACACAGTGCCAATAATGCTTATTGTTATTTCATTTATTATTACGACTGATGTTTGCCGTTTGATGAGAATTAAAACCGAGGAATAGAAATTGAGAGCGTTTTGTAAGAAAGTTGGCACAGAAAAACGGAAACGTTGAAAGGAAAACCAAGAGACGTGATTTATAAACGGTCGTTAGTGTTTCCAGCGTTTATTCAAGCACGTATGATAATTGTGAGAACGGGAACCGATTGTTCCGCATTAAAGATCGGAATTGTCGTAGAAACAAGCAAATATGGAGCACGAAAGAGACAGTGGTATAAGTGTAGTTGTACATGCTGCATGCGTATCTGACTGCTGCAATCTTATTTGGTTTCCATTCCAGGTCGCGGAAGGAAAATTCACTTTTGTTGGGAAATATTTAGGGGTGACAGATTGTGTACTATTTCACTTTTCAACACAACTTATCGACCTTCTATTGAATAAATGCTTTCGAATTCCGAATCCTGCCACTACAGGTTTCTGAATTCCTTACTAGATAGAGGATTAAAATTATAATAAATGGTTAGAAAATGATATGTATATGAATATTGTTGCTATTTAGACTGTTGTGCATAGTGAATTGTCTAATCATCATCATCATAAGATCGTTAATCCTAAGACTACTTGGACACGCACCTCCACTCTTTCCTATCTTGAGCTAATCTTCGCATTTCCCTAAAACTAGAACATCCCACATTCTTAACTATTTGCGAACAGTAATCTAACCTAGGTCTAGCTGTACTCCTTTTAACTTCTGTTCCTGCTTCTAATATGTCTCTGACCAGACCTTCATGTCTGAGAAGGTGTCCTACCAACCCATCCCGCCTATTTTTTATTGACTTCCATAGTCTTCTGTTCTCCTATTCTTTCCAATACCTCTTCATTTCTAACCTTCTCTATCCACAGTATCCTCATCATTCGCCTGTAACACCACCTTTCAAACGCTTCTAACATTTTCTTTTCCCCCGCACTTTTACAGCAACGTGCTTTAAACATACACCTTTAACAATCTTTTTCCAACTACTAAATAAAAAAAAAATTTTTGGGTGTTTCATTCCCACCAGCCAGTAATGCTGGTGGGCGGACAGTCCCTCCGGACTACGCCGGAAGGTAGGGCGGAAGGTCCTCTTCAGCCTGCTTTCAGGAATCGTGGGAATGGATGGGTGGTGGTTCGGGTGAGAAAGATGAGACGGGCGAAATGAAGACAGAAGAAAATGAAAGATTATCTGTGGAATATTACTTGTCCCAGCATTTGCCTAAATGATCCAAGGAAACCACAGAAAAACTTGGACCAAGGCAGACGGACCCGAAATCGTACCGGCGTCCTCCCGAATGCTAAGCAATGGTCTAAACATCTAGGCCATGCCGCTCGGTAACTTCTAAATCCGTAAGATATCTTTATGGAAAAATAAAATATCATAACATTGAACAACTTTTCTTCAAAGTTACATCATTACTATTATTATCTATTAATAATGCAGTTTAATTTATCATCCAATCTGCGTCAAATTCCGTCCGTACTCTGATGTTTAAGATTCTGAGCAGCTGTACTAATTATTTATTAAATAACGTTAAAAGTGCAAACATTGCTTAAACGAGATCTTCGTATGTAAATGATATCCATTATTTGAGAAGCAAAAAGAAATCCAGTGATTTCACAATGGGACATTAAGATTTTTAATAGCGCATGTAACTACTTTCGACTGTCAGAATTTAGTTTGTTGTTTGAGAAGAATTTTAACAGTTAAATTTAGAATTTATACACATCGACAATGCCTCAGTCTTTTTGTACATTCTTTGGAATCTTTACACTTAACTATTTGGTATTATATTCGTGTAGGTAACCATTGTTTCTCTTTACATACCAACTGAAAATATAAAATAGCGGCCTACATAGCAAATTCTACTTAATGAGAACAATAAGGAAGCATACGTCAAGTGTTAACAAGCTAAACGTACGGAGAGGAGTTCCTACTCTCACATTAATGACTGTATTTGTGGATAATGCTGCTTAATTGATGTTTAAGCTGATTTTGTTATCAACTCATTCAATTTTAGAAGAAGACAGTAATATACAAGGTGTTTAAAAAATGTAGTAGAAACGCACTTTTTTTAAATTCTATGAAAATATTTACTTATTAACCTTTTCGAAGTGATTTGTAGTTATCAAAATCACATCAAAAATTAAATGTTTATATACGAATGAAGAAGCACTTAAATATTTTTACGAACTTTTGATTTCATATACAATACGGTTCGTTCCTTGCGCATTTCACAGCCCATGACATTCTGAAATACCTCTACATATCAGGTAAATTACAATTATTAGATAAAAAGTGAGGCTATAGCACTTTTTCATGCAAAAGTAAAGCTCAGGTTTGCAAAACAAAAAACAAGGTCAACGAATTCTTTCTGAGATCAAGAATAAGGTCAAGACTGACATAGTATTCGTCTTGTATGGCATACATTGTTAATTATTTTGTAATAGTACGCTTCTAATGTTGTGCAGCATTTTCGGGACACTATGTATATATGACATTATACGAATTACTTGCAGAATATATGTTAGTCTATATGGCGGTAATTGATAGATAGATGAACAATGAACACATCACAGTTTGCGTCTAATAACAGAGGAGGTAACAATAATTGTAAGCGGTGTGGCTAATAATAGGATATTAATAATTTTAAAGCACTGTTATTTTCTTAAACACTACAAATTGCGCTTTAATGCGAAAGGAAAGCTTTTTGTTGTAGAACATGATAGTAAAAAGGTTTAAAATAAGTTGTTTTAGTTTTATTGGGATTCATTAAAGGAGCAACTTATTGAATAAAGAGAAAACCGTGCTTAAAATACACCATCAACAACGGTACTCATCCGACTTTTTGATGAGTTGTATTAGTTAATAATACAGTGCAATTCGTCTATTATATGACTCCGCCTATATTGACCAACCGCTTAATATCAAGTAATTGCATTGTTAAGTTTGGTTTTCATATTAAATTCTCTATAGGAAAGTTTGGATATAATGACTCCGCTTAAAATATCATACCGTTTATTATAACTGATTCTCAAGAAATCATATCTTGCTATTGGGATCCGTCAAATAGGAGGAGCCTAAAAACATGGCGCCGATTAGGGAAAATTTATCGTAGTTCCTATAGTGTACCGTGCAATTTCCAAGTTTTTAAATTACGATAAAATGATAAGTATTGACACAATATGTGATTGGGCTGACACAAAGCCTCGGAAAGGAAATTTCGTTGAAGGTGAGCGTGTTTTTAATGCCAATCACATTATAAAATTCGGAAATAACAAATCCGGAAGCTAGCCT
>NW_020442403.1:265427-273265 GCF_000699045.2 Agrilus planipennis
CCCAAATGATTAATAATAACATTTTCGCTCATTTTTCTGATCCTTCTTATGTATATTGATACTACAATCCATCGTTCTTTTTCTTCTTCTGTTAATAAATATAAAAAATTTGTAGTATGTCTCTTTATTAAACTAAATAACTAACCAAAATAGAAAGTTGTTTATTTTCTAAGACTATGCTTTGTATGACGCCCGCTTAGTACCTATGACGTGTTTGTCATTTACCTTCGATGTCATTATAAGCGGATTCTACTGTACTTTTAATTTGTTGTAATAGAGGCAAACGTTTCGTTGTTACATCGTAAAGAAAATGGTTAGTGGAAATAATTATTCTGTACGTACGTGAAGGTCGCAAACGGTTGGTTGGTTACATGTGGGCAGATTTTACTATATCGAATGGTAATGATGAAGCGGATGACGTTATGGTTTTAAAGCACTGAAGCGTAAGTGAAGCGTTACGGACTGGGCAATAGTAGTACAGTTTATATAAATGATTTAATTCAATTAGGTATTGTGTGCAGATCATTAAGAAGCACATGTGGCAATTTGCCGAGTGACGCGTAACAAAACAGTGATGCTGTCGCAAATGACAGGTTTAGCCGAAAACAAGGAGTGTTGAATGCCTTGCAGTAATAACAGTAATTTAGCTGTAATGTTTAATGTAACTGAATTATGAGAACTTTTTGATGGAAACAATATAAATAGAAATTAATTTCAGTCTTTATATTAGGTAGATACGTGTCGATAATAGAGTTATTGTCAAAAGAGAAATACATTCAAAAATGTTTGAACTAAAGTAAGTTATCCAAAGGTCAATTCATTTTTAATTTGCAATATTCTTTAATTAGATACCAACCTAAACATTCGTATTAAGACATATTAATCGAGGAATTGTGAAACTACTGTTCGTTTCAAGAAGTTAGAGGTATGCCCCTTCCTTTTATTAGGATGCGCCGTAGCATAATTCCAAATTCAATCATATTTGTCTGCGGAGCTCATTTCTCCACCGATCATCGAGTGAGAACTAGGCAAAAGTGTACAGTACCATTTGCAAAAATGTTTAAACCGTTTCGTTAAAATTTAAGAATATGCTTCATTTAAAAACATATTTAGCCAAAAATAATTACAAGTGAAGTAACTTAACGTTGTATACACCTATAAAACTTTTGCTTTGTTTTCTATTGTTAATTTATATACATGTTTGTTTTAAGAAATTGCTAAACATTTTCGTCTAGTACTGTACATTTCTGGCCGATCTCCTAAGCCCGCCCATCGAGAGCTTTGCTCGTTCAAGCTTGTTCTAACTATTTCTGTCTTGGTCACACCTAGTGTGTATTCTTTCTATATTCGCGCAGATTTCTTCAAGGTCACAATTCTAACAAATTGAAATAGACTGTATAAGGTATCTATTTTAAATATTTCTGCTACGTTAGTTTGAATTAATTTTCTTCCTCTTGGTATTATCCCACAACAACCACTGCTAGCCACTTCTAGGTACTGTAATTACAAAAGAAATTGAATTTCGTTTCCAATCTCACTCCTTCTATACTTAGTTTTAAAGTACTTACTAATAATAAATAATTAAATGTTGAATATTACTGATTTTACTTCTAACGCAACTGCGGCAGGCATTTTCAAAGGTTTTAAGGTTTTAGTCTCTTTAAACAGCGCTCGAGGGTTCAAGGGTTCGACGCTGGTCTTAGGTTGTTGCCTCAGGAGTAAAGTCTCGAAGACTACTGCCAGCACGCTCGAAAAAAAATTCTATAATACCTAATACTGAATATGCCGGAAATAGAAGGTAAGAACTTTGCAAATCCCACTTACAGTTACTCAGTTTTCTACCGAAAAACAAAATTAATTGTAAAACAACTACAAAATAGGAATGCCAATCTGGAAAGGTTTTCTTAATAGTTGAGCGAATAATCCCGGGATCCTGGGATTAATAGGTCTAATCCCAGCATTTTTCAGGACAGGTTTCTGAGATATCGGGATTGACATTTCTATTACACATACGTATCTCGTTCTACAAAAAAGTATTTTATTTTTTCAATGCTAACGAATATAGTGCAAAAATAGCAGTACTGAATGGCTGCCTTGAATGGAAATTTCAATTCTTTCCAGGAAGTTTTAATATGTATCTTACCGATAATAATCAGTTTTGTATTTTAGTTAAGCGCAAGTACAATAATGAAAGACAAGCGACCTACTTAATGTAATCGTGTTAGTGCGGAATAGTTAATAATATTATTACGTAAATAACGCCTTTGCATGCTTCAAAAGAATCTAAAAATCTAGCAACAATATGGTTCAAAGGGGGACCGTTAAAGGTCACAGTCAAGAAAACAAAATGTGCCTCAAAGAACGTGCAATAATTGAGTTACTCGGTAAGTATGGACATTGATAAGGCCGGTCCGTTATTTTCTGTTTCTTCTCTCTATTTCATCTTGGGTCCATAGTTAACATGGTTTGACACGAACGGATTTTACCCGGATCACGATTAACTCATTTCCATACTACTTAATAAATTCATTGTTTCCAGTGACATGAAACGTCGCATTTTCGATGAGGCATTAAAAGTGTAATTTTAATTGTTTATAAATACAATAAAGTGTGACAAATCCAAATAGAGTTGTCAAACATGGTCGAATCTCGAATTACCTAAATGTTCAGACTGTAAAATTCATAATAATGATACAGTTCCAACGACGAAAATTGACTTCATGAGTAGTAGTAGCTTTAAATAAAATGGAAGCGGTACTGACAGATCAGTACTGTATGAAAATAAATAAAATTAAAACTAAAATACTAGTATGCAAGGGAAGAAAAAGTAGGGAAAGAGCGAATATAAAGATAGGAGACGAAAAATTAGAAGAAGTCGCTGATTTTAGATATCTAGGAAGTCAGATAAGTCAGGATGGAAGGAGTAGTTGGGATTTAATGCAGAGGATAGCGCAGGGTCGTGTCGCCTTTAATAAAAAGAAGTCACTTCTATGCTCGCGAACGGTTAATTTAGAAATTCGAAAAAGGTTGAAAGGTGGTTGTTTGGAGCACGGGGTTGTACGGGTGCGAAACATGGACAGTGGGCGCGGCGGAATAGAATAGGTTAGAAGCGTTCGAAATGTGGTGTTATAGGCGGATGATGAGGATACCGTGGGTAGAAAAGGTTAGAAATGAAGAGGTATTAGAAAGAATAGGAGAACAGAGGACTCTATGGAAGTCAATTAAAAATAGGCGAGGTAGGTTGGTAGGGCACCTTCTCAGGCATGATGGTCTAGTCAGAGACATATTAGAGGCAGAAACAGTAGTTAGGAGGGGTAGAGGTACCTAGGTTAAATTACTGTTCGCAAATAGTTAAGGATGTGGGTTGTTCTAGTTTAGGTCAGGATAGGAAAGAGACACATACCTCCAGTGTCCAACCAGTCTTAGGACTGACGACCTTATGATGATGATGATGGTGATTAGTACAGACCAAGTGAAAAGGATAACCGAATGACAGTAAGCGATGCAGCAGTTAGAGGTTGCTTACATACGCTAAAGATCAGGGTCGGCTTTATAATTGTCTGGTTGGAATTATATCTTTAAGCAAGCGTCTTTTCTTTCCTAAATTCTTAAGAAAGTTGAACATTCTTTAAAATCCAATACTGGCAACACGTTCAAATTCTACTTGTCTGTATCTCTTTCTTTTACACATCAATTGGTGTAATGTTATTCCTTTTTTATCATTAGTGTACGCCGCAATTCCTACCTGACATCTCTTTTCTGTGTTCACGATATTCCCTACAACGTCTGTTGTGAGTAAAAGTAGGCGTTCTGTCAGTAACCGCTCTAGTCTACTCAGTAAGTTGAAAGAAGAAAGTAAATGCGATAGTTTTATCTTGGACTATGCCAATTTTGAACGTCGTAACTATATGTACAATCCGAATCATAGATGAATTAAGTATATTCATCAATTCTACTTGATAACCGACATAGGTAATACACAGTGGTAAAGTCTTTCGCGGCAAGTATTAGGTGAACTGATACTGTCCTGATCCAGGTTTAAATGTCGACTTCGCCTGGAGTTGTTTCCTAACGTTTCGCTAGTACAAGTGGTGAGCTTCTTTCAGTATGTTCTAAAGCTGCCTCCGACAAGAATTTACATATGTATATAGCGCATGACATAGTTTATATATAAATCATTGTACAGATTGCGAAATTCATTTACAATTAAATTAGCTTTAATTAATTTTAAGTGCAGAAGTAAAAATAATGGGCTATACTTCATGAACGAAAGACTCATAACTTATTAAATAACATAATAAACCCTTTATTTTCGCATTTAACATTCATAAATTAATTCAACCCGTATTTTGATAAAATATAAAAATCCAAATCTGTAATTAAACGCGTCTGGTCAACCGACACATACATTAAATCATTAAAATTGCCGAGGTACATATTAAAGGAAAATTGTTTTTAGACTTATCTTAATAGAACAATTTATACAGTAGGCCAGTAGAAATAAACCTGTCCCATGCAATGGGCGTGGGTCGAACGTAACTCAATCGGGAAATATTTTTAAAAGTATCCTTTGCCATGTTCTTTAATGAAACAGACGCTACGTGAGTAATTCATTAGTTCACCTCCCAAGTTTAATGGAATAATGATTTAGTGGCTTCCCAATTATCCTCTAAAACAATAGCATGCCATTAAAGTGTATATTTAGATCTTTAAGTTGCATGCTAGCAGTTGCATTTTGTACTTCATACGCCGAGAAAAAATTAATAAAAATATGATGGTCTATGCATTTTGTACACGCGTTAGAATTTACACTTCTATTTACATATTAATTTAGTTAGTATATGTATATTAATTTAGAAATTCGAAAAAGGTTGTTGAAGGTGTATATTTGGAGCACGGCGCTGTACGGGTGCGAAACATGGACAGTGGGCGCGGCGGAAAAGAAAAGGTTAGAAGTATTCGAAATGTGGTGTTACAGGCGAATGATGAGGATACCGTGGATAGAGAAGGTTAGAAATGAAGAGGTATTAGAAAGAGTAAGAGAACAGAGGACTCTATGGTAGTCAATAAGAAATAGGCCAGATACGATAGTAGGACACTTTCCTTGGCATGAAAGTCTAGTCAGAGACTTATTAGAGGCGGAAACGGGAGTTAGAAGGGGTAGGGGTAGACCCAGATTGGATTACTGTTCGCAAATAGTTAAGGATATGGGTTGTTCTAGTTTCAGGAAAATGCGAAGATTAGCTCAGGGTAAGAAAGACTGGAGGTGTGTGTCCAACCAGTCTTAGGACTGACGACCTTATGATGATGATGTATACAAAATAGAAATAATAATAACAATGTATTCGATTGCATATTTAAATAATATTAGTATGTAGTGCTATCCTTACTAACCAGGGTGCGAACTCTCCCTATTCGAATAGAGCCGCTACTGCCGATGTCAAATCAACTTCTGATAAATACGACGTGCTGTAGAGAAATTCGTACAAATATCTTCATCCATCATTTCATATAACTAAGAAAGTAATATAAATCCAGTAAACGCAATTTCAACCTTTTGAGAAGTATTACGTTTTGTTCAAAAGATATTATTAGGTTTAGATATCTTAAACTTGTTACAAAATTAATAAGATTTTTGAATAAAAAAAGTACAGCCTTTTTAATCAAAATTGATAATGTCACATGGGTGCGTAAAAATACTATATTTCTTCCGACATCAAAAAAGAAATGACTTTCTATCTTCTAAAAATATATTTTTAAAAATATATTTTCGTGCGACTTCCTCGCTTGAACCTCGTATCAGACATATGAAGACATCTATCATGGCGCCTACAGGTGTTTTATATTTAGCGGGATAAAAACTAAAGAAAATGATGTATGACTGCTAAATTATCAAGCATTTGCTGTCTTTTGAACACGGAAATGAGGTATTAAGTGTGTGAAATTTATTATTATTAAACCATAAAAGTTTTATTGCGGATTGTAGGATTAGATGAGGACAAAACAACCAATGAATTTAAATGCTAATATAAAGCCCACATGAAATTAGATAGATATATTTTATTATAATTTTTGTAAATTATGTGAAAATGATATCAAATGGCAAATGAAATGTTCAAAAATATTCAAAAATTCGAATAGACCGGTTGAAAGAGGTTTAAAACATTAAAAAAAATTCTTCATCATATCCCTATTTTAAATTTATTTAACTATTGGACAATATAGCATTTCTGGAACCCTCCTTTAGCCTCCACTGCGCATTGTATAATGATGCATTCGTTTAGGTGCGAAAGACAAACAATCGTTACACCACCTAACAACAATGTACATGCGCGTCTTGGTAACATATGAGTAAATATTCTGAAAATTATCTTGATATTCGTTGCCACTCGTAATAACTCGACCACTCCTTTGTTTAGATTCGTTCAGAAGCGCCGGCAAGTTAAATATCGTCACAGCTGAGTTAATCCGATTGTAATTTCTACCGATTTCTTATATTACGAATTATACCCTAGTGGCGAGTTGAAGAGCGAAAATAGGGATACTTCATTCAACTAATTGTAGATATCATCTGAGTATTAACACGTTCGATGTTGAATTTATATTCTCGAGAACTCCGAACGATGTCGGCAGAGGCAAAGAACACGGCAGCCATGCACTGCATTTTATTTCTTTGAGCATTCGTATATTGTAGTTAATGACCATTATTAATAATACGACACAAACGCGGGAAGTACCTGTGTGCAATTGCCGTCCACATTAAATCAAATTCTCTTTAAATTACTGACTCGAAATGGATGGAGTCTGAATAGCCTCACAGTAGACGTATGCGTTCTGACTCGCCTTGCTTCGAGCGTGTTCGGGCTGAAGTGTATACGCACCTTTATGCTTTATTAAACAAATGGAGCGTTCAAAAATTCTTGGGTTTTAAATTGACACGAAAATATTTGCTTTTAATTTAAGAAGAACCACGAAAACTTGAAATTTATATATATATTGCCGTCCACATTAAAACAAATTCTCTTTAAATTATCGACTCGAAATGGCTGGAGTCTAAACAGCCTCGAGACAGACCGATGCAGTTTGCCTTGCTTCGCTTGCTCGTCGGCAGTAGACGTACGCGTTCTGACTCGCCTTGCTTCGAGCGTATTCGGGCTGAAGTGTATACGCACCTTTATCCTTTATTAAACAAACGGAACGTTAAAAAATTCTTGGGTTCTAATTTGACACGAGAACTTTTGTATTTAATTTAAGAAGAACCATTAAAGCCTAAAATTTATACATATATTGCCGTCCACTTGCAATATTCTTTAATTAGATACCAACCTAAACATTCGTATTAAGACATATTAATCGAGGAATTGTGAAACTACTGTTCGTTTCAAGAAGTTAGAGGTATGCCCCTTCCTTTTATTAGGATGCGCCGTAGCATAATTCCAAATTCAATCATATTTGTCTGCGGAGCTCATTTCTCCACCGATCATCGAGTGAGAACTAGGCAAAAGTGTACAGTACCATTTGCAAAAATGTTTAAACCGTTTCGTTAAAATTTAAGAATATGCTTCATTTAAAAACATATTTAGCCAAAAATAATTACAAGTGAAGTAACTTAACGTTGTATACACCTATAAAACTTTTGCTTTGTTTTCTATTGTTAATTTATATACATGTTTGTTTTAAGAAATTGCTAAACATTTTCGTCTAGTACTGTACAGTTCTGGCCGATCTCCTAAGCCCGCCCATCGAGAGCTCTGCTCGTTCAAGCTTGTTCCAACTATTTCTGTCTTGCTCACGCCTAGTGTGTATTCTTTCTATCTTCGCGCAGATTTCTTCAAGGT
>NW_020442403.1:273796-290349 GCF_000699045.2 Agrilus planipennis
GTACAGGCCTGACGCTGGAAGCTGGCGGAAATTTTAAAATGGCGTGGATGCGCGGTGGCAAAAGTAGGCAGTTTTAGGTATAAAGATTGCATCCCTCATTCTTCAGTATTCCTATCAGGGGCGTAGATTAAATATTTAAAAATAGGGATCAGTGAGCAAGTAATAGACAGACAAACAGAAGAACTAATTGTTGATGTTGGTGACAGTGAGAGATATTCCCATGATAACAGTGAATGTGAAAACTAACTATAAAACAAAAGGAATAGGTTAATTTTTTCTTTTTGATAAGTCATGTTTTTACATTATTTTCTAGTACGCTACTGTCCTATCTGTATTAATACTATAATTTACGATTACTGAAAGCTTATTTGTGTATCGGTTCGAAGTAACACCCAAATAGGTCATAAATGGGCAAGTACCTGCGCGACCGCTCGCCAGCTTCCTTCGTCAGACCTGTACGTGTTCAAATTTGCATGTTTCCACTTCTCCTATGCAAAATTGACTTTCATTAGGTACATAATTGGATACGTACTTAGTTAATTGAAACTATTTCTTTCCTATTTTGACAGAACAATAAGAGTAGGTAGGTGCCTACAATTGTATCTCTTGTTTATGTTGTTTATTCAAAGCACTTAAATTTTATACGAAAATAGAGGTGCCGTTCTTAATCTATGTTGACATCGAAAGAAACAATTGTTATTCTTAAGCTAAACTAATTTTAAGCAGGTATCTATGTTTTGTAATAATTCATGAAATGTATTTTTTAGCCAAAACCCTTAATATAGATAAAGTACTCAAAAAGTTTCACAAACAAGGTCAGAATGACGATTTGGAAATATAAAACTTTGAAAACTTAAAATTTTTGAGTCTTCCATTCCCGCCACCTACTAATCCCGGTGGACGGGCAGTCCCTGAAGACTACGCCGGAGGGTAGTGCAGAAAGCGTTCTTCAGTTTCCTTCTAGGAATCGTAGAAATTGCTGGATGAGAACGATGAGGTGGACAAAATGGCAACAAAAGAAAATAAAAGATTAAATGTAGAATATTAGCTTCAGCGTTTGCTTAAATTATCCAAAAAAAAATCACAGGAAAACTTGGTACAGGTTAGACCGTGGCGCTCGATGATCAAAATATTTCTAAAGTACCCTAACATAGTGGTAGAAACCGTCTCCACCACTCACACGGTGGTCCCCGAATATTCCAAACGTTCTCTCGTCTAGTTCTTCTAGACATTCGAGAACATACCCCTATATACTGTCAGAAGCTAGCTCCACTATTCACACATAATGGTCTTTAAATAATTCAGATCTTTCTTGATTCTTCCAGCCCAGTTCATTCTATAACATTCTATCCGACGATAATATAATCCTAGAAACATTCTAGCTGGGGACATTCAAAAGGAACATTCTAGTAGGAACATTTCCATTTATTATAAACGGGTGTTTAACGGCTAGAGGTCAATCCGCATACCTACACACCCCCTGACCTGAAGAAATTTCAGAAATTTCGAACATTACAAGGAAATTCTAAACAATTTTTAAAACACTGATCAAAATATAAAAATGCCTCCATTTGTCCAATACCACCACATCTATAGATATGCAACCACCACAGTGCATGATGGGAACTGCTTATTTAATTTAGTTAGATTGATTTTCCCTTTTATTTCCTGGTCTGGACATCTAATTATCGAGAATGTAGCAATTAATAATTAAAATAATCAGAAATCACAGTGTGCTATCTTCTTTGTTTCTAACGGAAGTAGGCGTTGCGTGTAGCTTTTGTTTTAATTACTAGATGTGATTTGCTTGCTTCTTTTGTGTGTATGTGGTAATACTACCATGCCATAATTCGTTCATTATTCAAGATTTTAAATGTTATTTATAATCGATGAAATTAGATAGGAATCCGCTGGACAAATCAAATCCAAAAAGCAATTTAGGATAGTATCACGTAACATCTGAAATGTTGAGAGTACGAGGGTGGATTGATAAGTTTCCGGCCTAACCAAGAGATGACGCCACTAGGCCTACCTTGAGGTGACATTCTATAGTACCATCCTTGGATAGCTTGTAGCTATAGTTTCAGCCCGATCTCCTTGCTAGTGTAGGTTTGACAGCACGCTGAACAAGACGCCTCTGTGGTTTTCGTAAAAATGGAAAAGCAGGAAAATCGTGCTGTCATCAAATACTTTTATTTGAAGGGGTTAACGCCGAAGGAAATTAAAAAAGAGATGGACTCAACACTGGGGACATCCTCCCCGTCATATTCAACCGTTAAGCAGTGGGTTTCCGAGTTTAAAAAGGGTCGTGTGAGCACCTCTGATGGGCCTCGCTCAGGACGCCCCGTTGAGGTCACAACTCCAGATATGATCGAAAAAATTCATCAAATAGTGCTGGGAGACCGCAGATTGAAAGTGCGTGAGATAGCTGAGACCTGTAAGATGTCATATGAACGTGTGCAACATATTTTGCACCAACATTTGCATATGGAAAAGCTCTGTGCAAGATGGGTGCCGCGTTTGCTAACAGTCGACCAAAAATTGATTCGAAAAAACATTTCTACCGCAAATTTGTCATTGTATAAGCGTAATCCAAGCGAATTTTTGCGTCGATTCGTAACCGTTGACGAAACGTGGGTCCACCACTACACTCCTGAAACCAAAGAACAGTCTAAACAGTGGATTGGACCAGGGGAACCAACTCCAAAGAAGGCAAAAACAATTTTTTCGGCGAACAAGGTTATGGCTACTGTTTTTTGGGATGCAAGAGGTATTATATACATTGATTACCTTGCAAAGGGTAATACTATCACTGGTCAATACTACGCAGACTTATTGCAACGTTTGAGCCACGAGGTGAAAATTAAACGACCTCATCTGGCGAAGAAAAAAATCTTGTTTCATCACGATAACGCACCAGCGCACACGTCAATCGTTGCGACGGCTAAAATCAACGATCTAAAGTTTGAATTGATGCCGCACCCTCCTTACTCTCCAGACCTAGCCCCGAGTGACTATTTTCTGTTCCCTAATCTCAAAAAATGGCTTGGCGGTAAGAGATTTGCGGACAATGAAGAAGTAATCGAAGCTGTAAATGGTTATTTTGAGGAGCTTGACGAATCAGTCTATAGAGATGGCATTAATAGACTGGAACACCGCTATGAGAAATGTATCAGCCTTGGAGGAGATTATGTTGAGAAATAAAAAAAAAAAATTTTTAAAAACCTTGTTTTTCTTGGTCAGGCCGGAAACTTATCAATCCACCCTCGTATGTATGTCAACAGAGCGCTCCGCGGTCAGTTTACTCCCTATTGGTTTAAAGGGATTATAATAGTAATTATCCCTTACAAACGATTGAACATTTTGGTTCGATTTTTATCTGTGAGATTTTTTTAAGGATATTTCATTATTATATTAGTAAAGGTACTATGATTCAAAAATTGTTCCCATAAAATAATTTTGTAAAATTCCGTCTATATACATATGAACTCCAGTTTTCACTCCAGCAGGTACTTACAATTAGTCTCGGAATTGGTCAGGGATTTTCCCCAAATAATGTGGTGCTGGGATTTCAGAAATACTCCCGAAACTTTAAAAGTCCCGAAATGTATGGTTATGCCCTGAAAACACCAGCAGGAGCGAGTTATTTATGTTAAGAATGCACACTTGTTAGCGGCTCATGTTGAGATGAATCTCGCAAATATTTATCCATATATTTTTCAAAGTTTATTCAAACCTCGATTCTTCATAAAAGCAAGCTTGTTTATACCCTTCTTGTTAAAGCAATCAATTTTTAATAGTCACATATAATTACTATCGATAGGGCTGTCAAACAATTTTGGGACTTTGAATTTTGGAAGAATTACCTGCGATAAATGCAGTTCGCTTATCTGTCTATATTTTGCTTTTGGAACAATTTTCGGGACTTTTGGGGCTCCCCAGTCCTGGGATTGGAAAACCTTATTGTGAACCACTGTATATGTCGCATATATGCGAATCTACTTAGAATGTTCCCTTTTTTAGACTGATGTCGAACTCATCCAGCCGGAGGTGTGAAATGTCTGCTTTATTTGTTATGTAGGTACGAGTGGGATTATACTCTATTCATTCTTGTTTCTAAAGGTAAACAAAATGTTTGTTACACAAATTATTGTTTGGACAGAGAACCTACGGGTTTCTGTTTGAAGGACGAAATATTACAACCCAAGTCTACTTTCGTGTTCTTTCGATTGCCTTTAAAACTGATTTTTTATTACCTACATTTTATACGAGCTTTCGCAATTTATATGTAACTAAACACTTACGCAAAAACATTGTAGATACCTACATAATTTACATATGTGTTGTTACAATCTACGTGATCTAATCAATAGCTTTCGTATAAAATTCTAAAATTCTGAACATTTTCGTCTAATTGGGCACTGTTTTGTTTTATTAAAAATCGGTTGTCTGTAAAGTCGGTTTACTGACGATAGTTGAACGTGACAACGTCATAAGAAAATACTGATGGAATGGTTTCATTTTTCGAAAGAAAATTTTAATTTTATTTGTTAGATATTTTGTATGGATATAGAGGAGGTAAATGGAAACGTATTATTTTATAGCAGCTGTCCACGCGGACGCATCGCTCACTCAAGTAGGAGAGAGACAGATGTCGAACGCTGCCGAACGCGGAGGCCGATTGTGCCTCTTTGTCGCTCGTTCCGCGCTCTCGCTTGCACTTCAAGCCTTAAATGGAACGCCTCAGAGCGAGGTAACGCCGCATGAGTCATGTTTTTTCGTGCGTTTTTTATCGAATTATAAGACGTTGTCACGTCAAAAAACTTTTTAAATAAATAATAAATAATGTTAAAATTCTAAAATGATTTATGTAATTAAAATATATCTTGTGCCTTAGGTATTAGATTACAATTAACTTTTGGCTTTTAACATTTATTGGGCAAATAATTGCAACTCATTTGTTATTATCACCTCTTTATAATAACAATTGCATTTACATAAAACACAGTTTCGGAACTATTTGCAAAAGTCCAGCATACTCCTTTTCCTAACAAAAACAACCAAAATGTAGCTTACATTTTTCATTCAAACCTGTTAATAATCCTGCTGGACGAGCAGTGTCTCTTCGATCTAAGTCTAGGTCTAAGACAAAAATAGAAAGAACCCTCTAGCTTTTCGGTAGGCATCCTAGGAATAAGCGGGTGGTGATTGGGGTATGCGAAATAAAGTCCGAAAGAAAGTTAAAGGTTATCTCTGAAAAATTACTGCATTTCTTTGTTTTGAAATTTTCAACCAGGACAAACAAAACCAGAATGGTAAGCTATGAAGCTAGGCATGTTTTAGACCGTTAGTTGATCCTGAAGCGTATTGAAGGCTCTTCTACCTTTTTGCAATCCTAGAGAAAAAAGCCGGTTGAATTTGACATTTGGAAATACACAATAATGTTTTGTTCTGCAGTAAGGTAGAATTCCTCAACAACTGGAATCATGTAGCACCTGCTATGGGTAACGTACTGTCAGGCAATTTTTTTAAACAAAACAAACTTTGTTTATAAATGAAGTTATTCAGTTTTACATTGGTGGGATGACTCACTACTATTTCAGTCAATATAATTCTAGATGATAAGTTAAAATAGAGATATTGGTTCTAAGCCTGATGCGCTAATTGATACCAATTATAAATAACATTTCTGACATTGACGGGTAAACATAAAACAATAACTTTTCGTTCATTATACGTATAATCTTTTGTTATTTTTGGCTCTGTTGCAGATTTACATCCATTCTGTTCGTTTCTGTTCCCGCTTGTATTAATTAAAAGAATTCAATCACTGCCAAATAAATATATTTTTGGCCAAGAAATGAAAATGTACCTACAGCCTGTATATAAACTTACTAATGTTTTGTTACAACTACACTTTTAGTTTTCGTGCGTCGAATAAGCTACACATTATGTATTGGCGACTGATTATACCTCTGAGTACATCAACTTCCCCCATAAGTATGTTATAACGTTGAGGTGTACTACATTTTCGCAGATTTTATTACCATCCCTTGTACTAAAACATGACACATTCATAATATGCTTCACACATCGATATAATACATCAACGGTAAATGTCTAGATGATGGCCCCCACCCCCAAAGGGGGTGGGTGGGATCGAAAGAGGAGGTCTCCCCCACCACTCTACCATAAAAAGTTCGTGGCGGTCTCACCCCCCTAAAAAGTTATGGGGGTTAGATGATGGATAGGGGGGGTTGAAAGAGGGTGGTCATCTGAGTAAAACCCCATAAAAAAATTGCGGCGGTCTCACCCTCATAAAAAGTTATGGGGGTTGAAAATTGATTATTTTACAATTTTCATACACTATAATTCAAATAAAATTCAATAAAAAAATAATTTTCAAGCGGGTGGAGGTGGGGGATCGCAAGAGGGTGGTCACTTGAACAAAACCCTATAACCTAACCTAACCTACCCTATTGATATTTATTGATGTTTTATATAACTTTCTCAATATTTTTATGTATTTTTCATTAGTTTTACCTTTGAATATTGTTTAAGAATGACTATATAAATATTTATATGCCTAGAAATGTATAAAAATTGGCATATTTATTAACTTTGAACCCCTATAACTTTTTATGGGGGTGAGACCGCCACGAACTTTTTATGGTGCAGTGGTGGAGGAGACCTCCTCTTTCGATCCTACCCACACCCACCATCATCTAGACCTTTACCTACATCAACATGTGTATATATGCATATATGAACCTATTCAACATGTACAATAGGTAAAATTGTACCTTGGAAGTCCTTACGGAAAAATGTATCTTTATGAGATCATATATCTCACAAAGATGAGTTTTTGCCATTTAGAGCCCCTTGAAACTTTTGATCTACTTGTCGAGAACTACCAAAATCTAAACTTTCATATAAAGTTCGACAGAGAGTATTTTTCCGTAAAGATCTAACGGGGTCCTTTAATACCTCAACAATTTTCTTTCGGTCGATACATCCATTATCAAGAGTATAATTGTATTATTAAGGTTTAAACATAACTACTATCCCAGCCTTCTTTAGAATCCAGTATAAATAGTTGATCCTTTATGTTTAAACTTTAGTAATCCAGTTATCCTCTTGATAATGGTCGAATAGATCGAAATTATTTCGTTGAGACAATAAATTTTGTGGAAATATCCTTGAGCTTCCGTTTTTTCTAAATATTTAGTATTTTTCACAATCAGCGCTCCATTAATAGTTTGAATTATATTAAAAGCAAAAGAATTTCTTCTGAAAAACGATCACCATCAATAGCGTAACATTGACTTCAAAAAAATAATTGTTTTTTAAGTATTAACCAACAATGATTATTTTTAGCTCTTTAGTGATTCAAGGTTTTTTTAACTTAATTTTTATTTACAGAAGTTTACAACATATAACAATTTTTATTTACAATAGTTTACAATATCTAACAATTTTTTATACTTACACTGAAAGTGCATAATCGATATTAAAAGAGGTGATCAAAAAAATTAATATACTGTACATATACCTAGACGTGTGTAGAATGGAAATTATATTTTATTCATTAATCACAATGATACCTATGTCTTATGTAAATTAATACGTTAATTAGACGTGAATGAGTCAAACTTCATCTGAATAAGAGTCATGCACATGCGCTGGTCAGTACAGATTGTGGTGAGCGGATTCCCGGCATAAGGTTTGAATATTTTCCGTGAGGTATTCTGTAACAATAGGCAATTGCTGGTGGAAATGGCTGGCGCCGTTCTCTAGTTGGCTCGTAGATGGCACCAGCATTTGCTTTTTCCACATTTTCTTTTGAGTTATAATCTTAACTATCCAACAGCTTTCGAAAAAATCAGTTATAATATAAATTATCCTTCGAGAAAATTATAAATAAAAAAGAAAAAGAAAATGGAAAAATTATTTAAACACACAAGCTCATTAATATAATAGATATAGAAGGAATACCTATATGTAGTAAGAAGTATCTTAATTATTAATTTTTGAGGACAGTTATATGATGTAATATCAGATTAAAATATTTCAAAGCGCAAAATATATAAATTCATTAAAAAATTGTAACATTTGTTTAGGCTTGTTCTAAAATTCCCCAAAGGCGATGAAGAAAATCTGGAAAATCAAAATTAATAAAATCGCAGTAATTTTGATTAAGAACAGTTTCAATAGTTTTGCTGGTTGAAAATTACGTTTGTCAAAAAATATTTATAATGATGCACAATTAGAAAACTACGTATTAATACTAGCAATCTGTTAAATTTATGAAAATTTTGACGATAGTCGTATCGGCATAAAGAGTCATTTTCAAGATGTTGGGTTGTTATTCAACTTTGGCAACTTATTTCCTTGATTCTCAAAACACAATTATACATATAAAAAATTAAATTATACTGTCAATTTTTCAAATTATCGAGAAATATTAAGTTTATTCTGAAAACATTACTAAAAATGGTGAACTTGCATTCTATAAACCCAAGCTCTTAATGTATTAAGTTCCTAACAACCCTAAACTGTAAAATGTATTAAAAAAAATTAGAAACAGATGAGAGTATAAGCTGTACACTCAATGCTACTATAGAGCCCTTGATAAGGTTACGTGTTGAATATTCTCAGCACAGTTGATGCTGTTATTACCCAGTTATTAAACTTTTCCGAAGTAATCGCGTATATACGTACGTATTAGTGAATTACATACTATAAATATTTAATTAATTGATTGATAATGAAGACTTTTGTGCCTTAAGCAACATTGACAGATATGTAGGTAATATATTAATTGTTTTTTCGTTTTACATTTCGAGCTTACGAAAGCACCCTGTCTATGACTGTTTAATTCGCAACATGCTGGTAGTGTATTAATTTCAACTGTGTACTAGGAAAGGTGTTTCACAATAACTAAGCGAACATTAATCCATGGCTCATGAATTTCTGTTAACAAATCGTCTGGAACATAAGAACTTCATATCTAGTACCTATACACAGTTAAAGCGAGTAAACGTTAAAACAAAAATAGACAAACAGAACCAATTTAATATGTGCCGACATGGGGAATGATAATCGACTGCAGGGGATATAATCACCAGCCATGGTTAACTCCACCCATGTACCTTTTTCCTTTTCTTTAATGTTATGTGCCTGACAGAACAACATAACAAGGCTCGCAGTTCTGTAAATTTCTGAGTTGTAAATAGAAAACATCATTTATAATATAGGGTTGTTGGGAAAGTCATTTCGTTTTTTTTTGTGGAAATGAAAGACAGTTTTCGTATAATAAACAAATACTTTATTAAATTATATATTGACCGTCCTGGTCCAACACCTTTTGCCATCTTTCTGGTAGTAGCATAATTCCACGCTCATAAAATTTTTGGTCTTTGCTGGCAAAAAACTGATCTAGGAGGTTTTTGACTTCCTCATTTGAGGTGAAGGTTTTACCGTCTTTACCGTTCACATCAACTAATACCTTTATCGCGTCTTTATCAGCTTCAACCGGCGTTCCCGAACGTGGTGCATCTTCGACGTCAAAATTGCCGGATCGAAATTTAGCGAACCAGTTCTGGCACTGGCGTACTGTCAACACACCTTCTCCATACACATCAGTCAATTTCTTTCTGGCTTGAACAGCATTTTTACCCTTTCTGTAGTAAAACAGTAAGATATGTCGAAAATGCTGCTTATCGCTCTCCATATTTAAAAGGGCACCAACCAAAAACTAC
The DNA here is from genome assembly GCF_000699045.2 of Agrilus planipennis. Taxonomy (NCBI): domain Eukaryota; kingdom Metazoa; phylum Arthropoda; class Insecta; order Coleoptera; family Buprestidae; genus Agrilus; species Agrilus planipennis. The sequence goes on from NW_020442403.1 coordinate 283,558, forward strand.
TGCGTAGAATTAATTGGAATTTTTCACACACAAGCCTTGCTATATGAGCTCTCAAAGCATATAAAAATTATACGGCTTAAATGTGAAGTTGGGTGCAAAAGAATACAATTAAATCCTCTGTTGGGAAAAAACGAAATGACTTTCCGAACAACCCTATAGTAGAATGAAGATTCGGGCTATAGGGCAATTATAAAATTGTCAATGTACGAAAATATTTTTTCTTTATCATTCCTTCGTGGACAACCGACCTTAGAAATTTGAAATCGGGCAACGTGACCTTCATACCTTCATGTTTTCCAATAAGAAATATTTCATTTGAGTAGTTACAGAAACATTTTAATCATAAATTTAAGTTAATAAAAGAAACAAAGTTTAAAATGTTATTTTTGTTGGCAAGACAATTGTTTCGCTATGGAACGGCTTCTTCAGGTGGAGTGAATAATTACTTCATTATTATTATTACTTTCTTTCTTTCCTTTGATGAAAGAAGCCGTTGTATGTACTTATATATCGTATGGCGAAGCAAAATTTGTGACAATAGAAACAGTCTTAAAAGAAGTTTTTTCATTATTGTTTAGATATGTTTATTCCTTTGTGCGTTACCTACAACTGTCAAATTTAAACTAATAAGGAAGAACATTTACTTCCTTAAACTATTAGGATAATTAAGTATAAAAAAACGTTTTTTTTTTAAGTGACAATAATTTGAGATTTACAGTCAAAATGCCTGGCGCATTCGCCAATAATATAATTTCTTCATTATTTATGCTTCTGTTCTCTATTCTATCCTATAAAATAAGATGTAATCTTTTATTTTCCTTCTGTCTTGGGATAGAGTAAGTATAATCTTTTTTAAAGCTTTTCTCTTGTAAAAAGTGTTTTGTAAGACGTCATAAAATTCCCATTACTATTTATTAGTAGGCTGAGTTTACCATAGGTTAGTAGTAAAGTAATCCATTCCCGCGATTGGCGACCGATTGGTACATTTTCTGCGAATAATTGCGATATCTTTTACTTGCCTTTTATTACACATGAGATGCAAGATAAAGTAGTAATACGTGTATGTTCGCGTAAAATGACGATCAATTCAGCGGCTATGTGCGCACGGAATTAAAAGCACTAGTTCAAATAAATCCGGAACAAAGACACCGATCGAAGAAAGAAACAATATCGCAAGCCCTACATTTCCATGACGAAAACAATTACCATCAACTGTGTCCTACGTTCGTTACAACTTAGGGTTTATACAAAAACCGACATTTTAGAAAACCGGTTTTCGAATAGTAATTTTTCCAGAAAACCGGTTTTAACCGGTTTCGAATTTTTATAAAAAAATTTTTTGCTCGAATATTCTGTAATTCGAACAANTCCTTTAGATGGCGGCAGGCGACAGTCCGTCACAAGTAGTTGGGACGTTTTGATGTAAACTTTATTTCGAGTACATACACTGGTTCTTTTAGGTTTGTAACGATAAAGAAAAACTACGATGGAAATTTTTAACAACTAGTTTATTTATGATACTAAAATGACGTATATACAAAGGAAAATAAGATTAATAAGATTCCTCTTTACATAGAGTATTTTAATGAAATAGTTTTACGTAAATGTTAAACGATCGGTTTGAAATTGTTCATATTTATGTGTAAATAGGTTGAATTTTTTATAATAACCATATTATTTTTTTAAAAAACAATGTTATTAGATATAGATGGATACTTATTAAAAACAATTAGAAAATATATAACTGTGTATTATATAATGTAAATTATAAAAAAATTTTTTTTAAGTGTTATTCATACGATATTTTCTACTAAAAAACCGGTTTTCGAATTTCATAATTTTCTCCAAAAAAACGGTTTTTAAAACCGGTTTTTAAAAACCGACAAACCCTAGTTACAACGTGTTCGAATTGGAGATTCTCAAGTAATCCTATAGTTAAAGACTAGTGAATTTATATGTATTAGCTATACAGTTAAACCCCAAAATTAATAAATATTTAACTTCTCAAATAAAAATTACTTTGGGGTTAAAATTTGCTTAGTTCTTCGAAACAACCGCGGTTGTCTAAAAAGGAATGGTGATGGCGGTTGAAGGCTTGTATTAAGCCCGGAAGTTCCATCAGCAACTACGGCTGATATCTTTAATTGTACTGCAAGCGTGTCGCTGCTGAAACATCAAGATATAACCTATGTCACGTCAACGCAATACCACTGAAGATGATAGCTGCGGTTGCTGACGAAACGTCTGGGCTTAACAGTCCATATAGACCACACCTCCTTCAGGTCAAATCAAAATTCTACTACATGTTAAATATTACTAGAAATTTAGTTATTAGTAGATAAAGAAATTATAAGTTTCAACATCTTCGTTAATATCAATAAGGTTTGAAAACCCCGATGTTGGCACTGCGGAACTTCAGCACGCCATATTTTAACATTATGTGATCTATAACATTTATATAATATGTCTTTTTTGCTAATTCGTTGTTTATATAATTGTACAATACATAATTATAAAGCTTTATGGCAATAGTTATTTCCAGGCTTATGAAAAAAATACAAATCTGTGGATTTAATACCTTTAGGGCTTGGCGACTGCGAATGCACCCAAATGAAGTTGCCGACCCTGGCGTGCTGATGGAAGGTATTTTTGTAACTCCACGTTTGTTGTACTTAAAAACCTTCTACTGTATTCTTGAATGTGATAAAGTTGCATTAGATTGTTACCCTGCTTCCACTACTTACACCATTGATTAAACATCACCCGGGGCAAAGAAATGATATCATGGATATCGCTACAAAAACGGGACCTAGTTAAGGTGAAACCATCAAAAGGTAATCGCGAGTTGATGGGCGGGTGTGGTAACTCCACGACGGTGACGGTCGCAGCGGTGGCGCACTATAGCGCACCCAATTGCAAAACCGACAAACGAGACGAATAATGTTTGTTTTATGGGCAAAATACTGCTGCGCTCTTGCACTTTACTTCAACGTTCCCTTTCGTTGTCTGAGAAACAAACGGTTGGCGCGACGAAATCGCTCTTTCTTTTGTAGTCACGCAGAATTTTCAATGAACTGTTTTACGAGCGTGTACTTGCGTGACATGAAACGTTTATGATCGATCCGAGATGTTCATAACAATAATATTGCAAATATTGTACGTACGCTTTCATCAACACAATTACTGTAATGTAGTGTTAAGAATATTCATACTTTGAGGATAGTTCTTATTATTGCTTATTTGTAGAGATAACTGTATCTTTCGTAAGAAGAACAGGAACGGATTCCTTACTTTAATATCATTCTTGAGTCCGTCCAAGTCTGATATCAGAGCTATTTCTTTCAGAGACCCTTTGCTATAGGAGGAAAAATACATTTTCAGTAGTTTAATGCTTGAAGTACGGGGGTAGACGGAAAATTAATGGACACGCGCTTACAGAATAGAAATAAAAGTAAATAGGAAAAGAATAATACATTTCTCCCAATGTTCATCAACTTTGTTCATTTCATTACAAAAAATTCTTCCGACTTTTCTCGAATCGAGGGCTTGACAACTGCTTTTAGCCATTTGTACGATGTACAATGATTATTCTTGTGGAGAAAAAAATAAAAATCACAGAACATAAGGTGGAGGACGTAAGGAAAATGTGGAATCGGTTTAAACTTCAGGAAGCGCTTTTTCAGTTGCTTGCGAGGTGTGTGTTGTCTAAAATATTTTCGACGTTGAATTTGCCGTGTTAGACTTTATGATGATGATGATCTTCCCGGTAATTCCTGATAAACTGTAACCAGTGACGGTCACAATATTTTGAAGAGATAAAAATGTAGAACGAGCGGAGATTTGCCACTGTTTAACCCAAAAACAGGATTCATGAGATTCTGTACTACCTCTACAGTTTCTTTTCTACTAATTCCATTTTGACCTATCTGAGTTCCTAGATATCGAATTCTAATTTTTCGTCTTTACTTTTCATATTGGCTTTAACTTTTCTTGCATGCCTCTCGGCCTTTTTTATATAAAAATCTAATCCCATTACCTTCTGTAACTATAGGATAGAAATAAAAGTAAAGGTGTTTTAGATACAATTTAAACATTTATTACATAGACACCGTCAAAGGAATTGCTTCTTGTTTGAATATTTCTTTATTCCAGGAACATCCGTTTGTATAATTTTCTTGGTGTACTTTACTTCGTCTTTTTTTCTGAAGTTCTAATATTGGTTTAAATTGGTAATTGGCAAGATGCATTTTAAGCCGCCCCAGCAAGAGATCAATATCGGTATGACGTTCTCACAAAATAGAAGGGAATTTATTGATTTATAGCAACGGGCTATATTGCATGGTGTTTATTGGAAATGCAAATGCCATTCACAACACTGAGCAGCTAGGGTGAAAAGAATCCCTCTGGGGACAATATTCTTGGGGAGTGAATGAAAAATTGTCTGTTGGAAAATAAGAAACAAATGATCGTTCAAATATCCCGCAATACAAATTCGTTACTCATAATTTTTTATTACCTATAGGGTAATGTGCATACATATTTATAGTCCAGTAGATAAGTAGTCCTGCGTTGAAAAGTAAATTTCATTAAAATTGTGCCTTCTTTACTTTTTCATTTCGAGGGCGCAGTAAAAAAAAGATGATTAAAAAAGATTGTGTTATTTCGAAAAATAATGACTTAACTTGATCGTTCATTTTAATAACAAGACTTAATCAAATTTATTGTTCTCTAATGATAAATAATGTTTAGTATAAACTCACTTTACACCAACTGAGCGAAGTAAATCTTTATTATTATTGATTTATTGTCGCATCTCAGTAATTAAAACAAAAAATTGGTGTTGTAGTTACAAATGTAGTAATACTACAAATAGTGTTCACCATCGGGTTGTTTGCAGTAATTAATAAAACGCTGCCCTAAGGCAGTAGGTAGAGTGGATCTCTATTCCCTCGAGATTGTCAACGGCGCGCTGATGAGACCCAATAAGACCGAAATGGCGATTCGAAAATTTACCTAAATATTACAGCAATATTTACAATTTATCTCACTAGCCCGTTGCTTCGTAAGCAAAAATAATAACAACTATAATTTGGACCCGAATTTGTAAAAATAAAATCCCAGCAGAAGTAAATTTTAGTAGTTAATATAAATTTAATTGTAATAATTAGGAAACTTCAAATATCTTTAAAGAAACATGTCAAAATTTAGATTATTACAAGTTACCTAATAAATTCTACTATTTCTACGACAAATTCAGTAATTTACAAACGAAAATTGTGTATTTTGGGATGTCGTAAGAATCTAGGTTTCTCCGTGCAGTTTCGACAGAATATTGGTCACCATAAAGTTTTTGTTATGGTTATAGTTCATCTTCTTCAGCGGCCTTTCTATATAGATCTACATCCATCATCGGAAATAGAATGACCTCTGAAGATGTTCGCCACTGATGCCAATAGCGAATCGTTCGGTTTTTAGATCGGAATCAGGACTGCATCAATAATACACTAACTTTACTAATTTATCAATAGGATTTTTAATTAATGGGTTGTATCGGTCGTCAAACAAATACAAACTTAAGTTGTGATTCATAGCTCAGTTGTCTGTTCGACTTTATGAGCGCACTCCATACATTTCTGAGTTTTTGAAGTTGTAAACAAACGCGCCTTTATTTCTGGAACCCTGTTGACTGTGAAGGACCTATTTAACTCATTTCCTTGGGAGACGATGTTCATTCAACGAATTGACGTGGCGCGGCATTTCCCTTTAGCGCATAGTCGAAGAGCGTGAAAGGAAGCGAGCTGTGGCATCGCCCGACTTATGGGACGCCGGCGTCCTTCTTTTGTCCTCGTCGTCGTCGTCGTCGCGCGCGTTTGTCCTTTGCGTAGCAAAAGGTGCGTGTACGCTGCAGATCGTTCAGTGCCCGCCGCGGCCACCCAGGACGAATCGAATGTTTCGTCCTTTATCAATGAGCAACCTCTTGGGTATGTCGGTTGCGTATGTTAAATGCATTTCGACGCCTGTATCGCATCGACAGGCGCGATGGGCGTGTGACGTTAACCGACGTGCGGAATAGGCAATACAATTAAACAAATTGAACGTAAAAGAGGTAATAAGTGAGATGGTGAGCCGGCGGGGAAAATGCAGTGATGGTGTGTAGTGTGGTCGTGGTTAATTGATGACTGGCTACCGTATACGCGATTACCGCTGGAAATCAGCTAATTGGATGATTGCCAAGACCTCCAATGAAGGAGGTTATTTGGCTTAATTAAACAATCTTATGCGTAAATCGAATAATTATTATTTTGTTGTTACTTTTTGATTCACTCATACATAGGACGTAAATCAGATCAGAAATACGCTGCAAATGCTGGGTGTGTTGCAACAACACGTTCTCACGTGTTATTCCGATGTAGTTATTGTTAGCACACTTTCGTGTGTGTTATATTTAACGCACTGCAGTGCGTTATTCTAACCTGTGCATATTTTATTACACAACTGAAAATTTTAATTCAAAATTAAATGCATTTAAATAATAAGAAATCTGTAATAAATACTTAGACATACATACAATTTTAGACAACTTTTAGAAGTGAGTTAGTTTAATATTTTTTCCCTCATTAATTTGAGGTAGCGTGTATTGGATAAAAAAATTCAAAAATGAATTTTCAGATTAATATTTCATACAAATATTGAGACGTTAATTTTTCCCTGTGAACTATCTTCTATTGATTATATAAGCTGTAAATATATCTACAATCTTCATATAAAAATATTTCAGTAGTTCTTCATTTA
>NW_020442403.1:294443-311859 GCF_000699045.2 Agrilus planipennis
GTTAATTTAGAAATTCGAAAAAGGTTGTTAAAGGTGTATGTTTGGAGCACGGCGTTGTACGGGTGCGAAACATGGACAATGGGAGCGGCGGAAAAGAAAAGGTTAGAAGCGTTCGAAATGTGGTGTTATAGGCGGATGATGAGGATATCGTGGGTGAAAAAGGTTAGAAATGAAGAGGTATTGGAAAGAATAGGAGAACAAAGAACTTTACGGAAGAAAATAGGCGAGATAGGTTAGCAGGACACCTTCTCAGGCATGAAGGTCTAGTCAGAGAAATATTAGAGGAAGAAACAGGAGTGAGGAGGGGTAGAGGTAGACCTAGATTAGATTACTCTTCGCAAATAGTTAAGTATGTGGGTTGTTCCAGTTTTAGGGAAATGCGAAGTTTAGCTCAGGATAGGAAAGAGTGGAGGTACGTGTCCAACCAGTCTTAGGACTGACGACCACATGATGATGATGAAAGGATTTTCAAAATTCCTTCGTCAGTTGCGCTTTTTCAAAATTTAATTTTGTGAAACATATATGCCAAGTGCTTTTATTCAATCAAATCAATTTCGAATACATAAAGAATTAGAAGTGCCAGATATTACAGCATTTATTATTACACTTTTAAAATTTTAAAAAGTTCGTTGACTGCTGATTAACTGCTCTTGACAAACGGTTAACGGTATTTACCTGTAATATTAACATTGGTTGTATACCTGATCATTATTGTGCCCACCACTCATTTTCATACCTCCAAACAGCGGTAGCCGTGATACGATCTGATTTCGTTTTCAAACGGAGTGAAAAGATGGTAGAACTAATCAATCAAATTAATGCAGGGTATTACGGTTATTACTAAACCGATTTGCAATAAAGATGTTTTTCGCATTTCAATTTGAATTTTGATTGGAAGGAATGTTCGGTAGCAGATGGTGCACGCCTCTGTTTCTTGGAACCGCCACGGGGTTTCCCCTGTTTGCTTATTCATTCCCATAATAAATTGGTCTATTCCCAAATCGTACCTACCTAAGACTAAAGTCAACATTTATCTGTACATTCTTTTTCTTATTGTTATTTTATTCACTAGTCATCTTTAAATAGATTAAGTTAGGTTATAAACGAAATACTCAAAATTATAGAAACTTATTAATATGTGTTTAACCACACGGTCTCCAACTGACATGAGGATGACGTCCTGAGTGTCGAAACGCATATATACTTACTTCGATTTATGAATATTTTGTGCAGAATAGTGAATATCGGTGTTACATTTACTTCAGTTCCATCTGGAGGTCGCCACACTGCGCTCATCTGAACGCACCTTTATTAAAGCTGATGATTCTGAATATTCCTTTAGATGGCGGTAGGCGACAGTCCGTCACAAGTAGTTGGGACGTTTTGATGTAAACTTTATTTCGAGTACATACTCTGGTTCTTTTAGGTTTGTAACGATAAAGAAAAACTAAGATGGAAATTTNAATAAAATCCCAGCAGAAGTAAATTTTAGTAGTTAATATAAATTTAATTGTAATAATTAGGAAACTTCAAATATCTTTAAAGAAACATGTCAAAATTTAGATTATTACAAGTTACCTAATAAATTCTACTATTTCTACGACAAATTCAGTAATTTACAAACGAAAATTGTGTATTTTGGGATGTCGTAAGAATCTAGGTTTCTCCGTGCAGTTTCGACAGAATATTGGTCACCATAAAGTTTTTGTTATGGTTATAGTTCATCTTCTTCAGCGGCCTTTCTATATAGATCTACATCCATCATCGGAAATAGAATGACCTCTGAAGATGTTCGCCACTGATGCCAATAGCGAATCGTTCGGTTTTTAGATCGGAATCAGGACTGCATCAATAATACACTAACTTTACTAATTTATCAATAGGATTTTTAATTAATGGGTTGTATCGGTCGTCAAACAAATACAAACTTAAGTTGTGATTCATAGCTCAGTTGTCTGTTCGACTTTATGAGCGCACTCCATACATTTCTGAGTTTTTGAAGTTGTAAACAAACGCGCCTTTATTTCTGGAACCCTGTTGACTGTGAAGGACCTATTTAACTCATTTCCTTGGGAGACGATGTTCATTCAACGAATTGACGTGGCGCGGCATTTCCCTTTAGCGCATAGTCGAAGAGCGTGAAAGGAAGCGAGCTGTGGCATCGCCCGACTTATGGGACGCCGGCGTCCTTCTTTTGTCCTCGTCGTCGTCGTCGTCGCGCGCGTTTGTCCTTTGCGTAGCAAAAGGTGCGTGTACGCTGCAGATCGTTCAGTGCCCGCCGCGGCCACCCAGGACGAATCGAATGTTTCGTCCTTTATCAATGAGCAACCTCTTGGGTATGTCGGTTGCGTATGTTAAATGCATTTCGACGCCTGTATCGCATCGACAGGCGCGATGGGCGTGTGACGTTAACCGACGTGCGGAATAGGCAATACAATTAAACAAATTGAACGTAAAAGAGGTAATAAGTGAGATGGTGAGCCGGCGGGGAAAATGCAGTGATGGTGTGTAGTGTGGTCGTGGTTAATTGATGACTGGCTACCGTATACGCGATTACCGCTGGAAATCAGCTAATTGGATGATTGCCAAGACCTCCAATGAAGGAGGTTATTTGGCTTAATTAAACAATCTTATGCGTAAATCGAATAATTATTATTTTGTTGTTACTTTTTGATTCACTCATACATAGGACGTAAATCAGATCAGAAATACGCTGCAAATGCTGGGTGTGTTGCAACAACACGTTCTCACGTGTTATTCCGATGTAGTTATTGTTAGCACACTTTCGTGTGTGTTATATTTAACGCACTGCAGTGCGTTATTCTAACCTGTGCATATTTTATTACACAACTGAAAATTTTAATTCAAAATTAAATGCATTTAAATAATAAGAAATCTGTAATAAATACTTAGACATACATACAATTTTAGACAACTTTTAGAAGTGAGTTAGTTTAATATTTTTTCCCTCATTAATTTGAGGTAGCGTGTATTGGATAAAAAAATTCAAAAATGAATTTTCAGATTAATATTTCATACAAATATTGAGACGTTAATTTTTCCCTGTGAACTATCTTCTATTGATTATATAAGCTGTAAATATATCTACAATCTTCATATAAAAATATTTCAGTAGTTCTTCATTTAAGATTTTGCAGTTAAACACTAATGCAATGGATACAGATATAATTCGGCCTTCTCTATTCCTGAGTTTGTAGTTTGTATACTGAAACTACAAAAATTTAAACAAATCTGTAACAAAGCGCCGTTATTTGTTCATTTATACCTATCTACCTACTTATTAACTGGCATTTATGTTAGCGATGTAAGAATTTATTCTTAATATCAAATGGATAAACTGGTGGGTGATATATAAGCTGCTTCCGCACTGCATCGTCGTAAATCTCAATTAGGGGAATCAATTCAAAATAAATGCTAATTATTATCCTAAGCGCATTACGAACTGGACATAATTTCAACATGCCGGTAATTGAATACTTTAACCAGCGCGCTGATCGCTTTTTGTCGTCGGGATTAGTGTCCGACATTAAAAAAAGAATGTTTTATTCCTGATGATCCCTTTCAACTCGTCATTTAACAAATATTATGCCGATTTTTTGAACGGGATTTATTCTTGACATTAACTGTTAAAATAAATAAAATAAAATCTGACGGATAATCATGAAGAAATTCTGTAGGCTTTCGCGGCCGGCGTTATGTGCAAAATAATGATGAATTTCTTCCGAACTTGTATTAGGTCCTGATTTAAACTGACGGTAGACAATCAAGAAGATAACTATATCCTCACCTCTAAAGATATCTGCCGTAGTCCCTGACGAATCGTCAGGCAACCAATCAGCCCGAAGGAAAATCATCATTATTTAGTGTACGAAATAAGTTCTTAACCTTCATTAAAAAAGCTGCGGTATGACTAGTCACACAGCTCACAGATCGAGACAATTTGCCATGCCTTGGTTGCCCGTCCACAGTGTGTTCCTATCAGTTTTGCTAGTGACCTAGTACACTAACAATTCTCAAATAGTTAAATGTTAAAATTCGGTACGGTCCTGCACAGGTGCGATTTTGCGTACCATATATGTCGAAATGATTACTCGGTTTACATGTGCGAATATATACGCGTACATGATAGTGATGTGCAGTCATACCAACCACTAATTATTTAATAATTGCATACTTTCACCTTGCTTTACTTCATATATAACCATTCGGATAAGTTCCTTGTATAAAGAAGTCAATTTGTTTCGCTCATGATCCATGCCATGCCACGATGAACGGCGAGCAGCACGTTTTGATGTTACTTGACAATTTAAAAATGGTACTACCTATTAAAGGCTCACAGGTTAACTTGTAGACGCAATATAGTATTAAACTTAAATAGTACAGAGCATAAAATAATAAGTAAATAGAACGTTAAATAATAACAGGTCGCTGATATTGTTAATCAATTATTTTAGCGATTGACCGATATATCTAGTAACTTACTGAAGAGTTACCGTAAAGAGAATTACTATAATGGAAGGAATTCCAGAAATGATTATAATTAGTGTTTGGTACGTCAAGAATAATTACATAAAATCACAGAAACTTAATAAAGATCTGACATTCTGTAATTCTGTAATTATCACAGGTCACCGTGGATCAGGAAACTAAGATTGCAGGTCTCATTTTCCGGGTAGTTTGTTGCATTTTTACTATGTCAGGTAGAAGGAAAAACCAAAACTAAACCTATTTTAACCGTATAATTTCGTTGGCGAGCGTTTATTGGTATTTTTAACAAAAAGGACAAAGGCAAGCCTCCTGTAGATATCGTACCATATTATTGTATGAAAATTTGGCTAGTTCGATTAGAGGTTAAGATATTTCGAAATTTCACTAGAGCAGTTCTAGATCTAAGCGTGTCGGACAAAAATCAGAAATGATTACCTTCTTTTCTGATATTTCTTTTCAATTTATCACGTATGACATATTTTTTATCTTAACTACTGTTTTGGCCAATTTCATTGGCAATAAGGTGAATACTAGCGGTTGGGGTATTTTTTCTACTCTTTTGAGACACCGATTGTTTTTCGAATATCCGCAATCAGTATTTTTTTTTACATAACTTCGAAGTTTAATTTATGAACATTGGATAACGACTTTGTGGTTTCAATACATATGTATGTAACCAGCGGCGAATACCTACACATACAAAACATGCAACCAGGCACAAAAACTAACTTCTTAAATAAAGACTTTTTCTTTTAATGCAAAAATAATGCAACCATTAAATTACGCAGACAACACATTCTCCCGATAAAAACAAGATTCTGTTTTACATTTAATTAACATCGGAAATTATAGGTGCCGGATCGGTGTATAAGAATATACGTATTTCAAAAACAAAAAGCTAATTTATGTAACTTTGTAATACTGTTGGCCTAGTTTACACCGCTGTAAATATGACTCCTTTAAGCCCGTTGAAATTTTCAGGAAGTCCGTCTTCAAAACGGTTTTGCAATGTAGCTTTTTATTTTAAGTTAGGTTATAAACGAAATACTCAAAATTATAGAAACTTATTAATATGTGTTTGACCACACGGTCTCCAACTGGATGACATCCTGGGTGAATTTATGAATTTTTTGTGCAGAATAGTGAATATCGGTGTTACATTTACTTCGGTTCCATCTGGAGGTCGCCAAGAATGCGCTTTATCGCGTTCGAACACTGCGCTCATCTGAATGCACCTTTATTAAAGCTGATGATTCTGAATATTCCTTTAGATGGCGGCAGGCGACAGTCCGTCACAAGTAGTTGGGACGTTTTGATGTAAACTTTATTTCGAGTACATACACTGGTTCTTTTAGGTTTGTAACGATAAAGAAAAACTACGATGGAAATTTTTAACAACTAGTTTATTTATGATACTAAAATGACGTATATACAAAGGAAAATAAGATTAATAAGATTCCTCTTTACATAGAGTATTTTAATGAAATAGTTTTACGTAAGTGTTAAACGAACGGTTTGAAATTGTTCATATTTATGTGTAAATAGGTTGAATTTGATAAACGGGTACAGACCCCTATCGTGTACATGCATACCTTGACCGCAGACAACACATTCTCCCTATAAAAACAAGATTCTGTTTTACATTTAATTAACATCGGAAATTATAGGTGCCGTGTCGGTGTATAAGAATATACGTATTTCAAAAACAAAAAGCTAATTAATGTAACTTTGTAATACTGTTGGCCTAGTTTACACCGCTGTAAATATGACACCTTTAAGCCCGTTAAAATTTTCAGGAAGTCCGTCTTCAAAACGGTTTTGCAATGTAGCCTTTTATTTTAAAAATTTTTGATGGCTTGTCGTTGGTCGCGACATGAAACTGTGGAAGCAGCACGTAACATTTTGCAAAATTCATTAAATAGACTATTCAGTATTCCACGAAACTGGGTCGACATGAACAAAATATCACCCTTTTTCTTGTAGCATGCACGTGAGGGTCAGGTCACGTGAAATGGCGCAAATAGTCTATCGAACTAACCAACAGCCTGCGGTTGACACACAACAGGGAGAATAAAGAGGGCATTCGATACAGGGTCACTTCATGAAGTTAATTACAGGGGCATTCGCTTATAACTAGCACTAACGGGAACGCTACAACTGTTTGTTATATGCAATTGCTCACTATAAGCGATTATATCTTAGTCAGTAATTTATCGAAGCCACTTTCAGATTTCGAACTTATTAATCTTCATACATCATACGGAAATAATGTAATATTCCCAAAGTTCAATTTTTAAAATGAGCGTTTATCAAAGGGACAAACTCCTGTACCATAAGAGATTGAAATCTATTTTTTAGTGTTTATTCTATTCATTTCTAATTTAATGTAGAATTACTTCTAACCCTTAAAGACAGTACAACTGTAGGGATAGATGTGCAGGGGCAAAAGATTAGTATGCTTAGATTTGCAGATGATATAGCAGTATTAGCATCTAGCAAGGAGGACCTAGAGATAGCTTTAAATAAAATGGAAGCGGTACTGACAGATCAGTACTGTATGAAAATAAATAAAAGTAAAACTAAAATACTGATATGCAAGGGAAGAAAAAGTAGGGAAAGAGCGAATATAAAGATAGGAGACGAAAAATTAGAAGAAGTGGCTGATTTTAGATACCTAGGAAGTCAGATAAGTGAGGATGGAAGGAGTAGTAGGGATATAAAGCAGAGGATAGCGCAGGGTCGTGTCGCCTTTAATAAAAAGAAGTCACTTCTATGCTCGCGAACGGTTAATTTAGAAATTCGAAAAAGGTTGTTAAAGGTGTATGTTTGGAGCACGGCGTTGTACGGGTGCGAAACATGGACAGTGGGAGCGGCGGAAAAGAAAAGGTTAGAAGCGTTCGAAATGTGGTGTTATAGGCGGATGATGAGGATATCGTGGGTAGAAAAGGTTAGAAATGAAGAGGTATTGGAAAGAATAGGAGAACAGAGGACTCTATGGAAGTCAATAAAAAATAGGCGAGATAGGTTGGTAGGACACCTTCTCAGGCATGAAGGTCTAGTCAGAGACATATTAGAGGCAGAAACAGGAGTGAGGAGGGGTAGAGGTAGACCTAGATTAGATTACTCTTCGCAAATAGTTAAGTATGTGGGCTGTTCCAGTTTTAGGGAAATGCGAAGTTTAGCTCAGGATAGGAAAGAGTGGAGGTACGTGTCCAACCAGTCTTAGGACTGACGACCACATGATGATGATGAAAGGATTTTCAAAATTCCTTCGTCAGTTGCGCTTTTTCAAAATTTAATTTTGTGAAACATATATGCCAAGTGCTTTTATTCAATCAAATCAATTTCGAATACATAAAGAATTAGAAGTGCCAGATATTACAGCATTTATTATTACACTTTTAAAATTTTAAAAAGTTCGTTGACTGCTGATTAACTGCTCTTGACAAACGGTTAACGGTATTTACCTGTAATATTAACATTGGTTGTATACCTGATCATTATTGTGCCCACCACTCATTTTCATACCTCCAAACAGCGGTAGCCGTGATACGATCTGATTTCGTTTTCAAACGGAGTGAAAAGATGGTAGAACTAATCAATCAAATTAATGCAGGGTATTACGGTTATTACTAAACCGATTTGCAATAAAGATGTTTTTCGCATTTCAATTTGAATTTTGATTGGAAGGAATGTTCGGTAGCAGATGGTGCACGCCTCTGTTTCTTGGAACCGCCACGGGGTTTCCCCTGTTTGCTTATTCATTCCCATAATAAATTGGTCTATTCCCAAATCGTACCTACCTAAGACTAAAGTCAACATTTATCTGTACATTCTTTTTCTTATTGTTATTTTATTCACTAGTCATCTTTAAATAGATTAAGTTAGGTTATAAACGAAATACTCAAAATTATAGAAACTTATTAATATGTGTTTAACCACACGGTCTCCAACTGACATGAGGATGACGTCCTGAGTGTCGAAACGCATATATACTTACTTCGATTTATGAATATTTTGTGCAGAATAGTGAATATCGGTGTTACATTTACTTCAGTTCCATCTGGAGGTCGCCACACTGCGCTCATCTGAACGCACCTTTATTAAAGCTGATGATTCTGAATATTCCTTTAGATGGCGGTAGGCGACAGTCCGTCACAAGTAGTTGGGACGTTTTGATGTAAACTTTATTTCGAGTACATACTCTGGTTCTTTTAGGTTTGTAACGATAAAGAATAACTAAGATGGAAATTTTTAACAACTAGTTTATTTATGATACTAAAATTACGTATATACAAAGGAAAATAAGATTAATAAGATTCCTTTACATAGAATATTTTAATGAAAAAGTTTTACGTAAATGTTAAACGATCGGTTTGAAATTGTTCGTATTTATGTGTAAATAGGTCGAAATTGATAAACGGTTACAGACCCCTATCGTGTACATGCATACCTTGACCGCTTTACTTTTAGTTATTTTCTAATGCAACACATTTATTTTCTTTAATAAAAGATAAGTTAATTTGTTTAGCAAACAATTAGAACTCTAGTAACCAAATTAAGGTTCATTTAAACAATAAAAATTCATTCAGTGCGTTAATGTACGCCAAAAATGATAAATTTAAGTTAAAATAATATTTGCTTAATCAATAGACTGATGTATGGTTAAATAATAATTTTTCGATAAAGACAATAGCTAACATGCAATGAAATACAAATTGCTCATTAATATAAACTTAAGCACAAACAGAAATGGTAATTAATCAATATGGCTTTAAAAATTGTATTATTTAATGATTTGTCCTGTTAAATACAGAAGTCTTACACTTCCAATCCACCAGTTCCCGGATCTTAAGACTCTTTTATGGTGGAAACCCGTAATTGCTGAAATTTATCTATAATTAAAAAATAATGGTATCATCATTTGAAGACGAAATCATCACTTGATAGTGTCATAGTGTGGTGGCTATCTTTACTGGTGGCTCTTCATTAGCAAATTCGCGAAATGCATCGTTCATCTACTAATTTTTTATGTATATTTTTCAAAGTTTTATCTCAATATACACAAAAGTATACTTTTAATTGTCTTGGTATTATGTTAAAAGGGACTCGATCCTATGCTATCCTTTGTTTTATATCTCAACCGCTTTTTCCGAGTTACTACGTAGATATACGAAAGCCTTCGATTTCATTCGTCTCTCCAATTTTTATATTTGCTCCGACTAGGTAGTAAGGATACTTTTTCATAGTGTCATACGCTGTGTGTCACTGTGTCCCAAAAAGCGTCAGATTCGTAAGTCCAATTGCGTGACCATTCTAATCACCCCTAATGACTAGGTAGTCACTACAAAAACGAAACGTGTCAAAGACAAGCACTGTTGTTGCCCTTGTTTACGTGTCCACTTAGGGTAATAAATGTACGCATATGGGAAATAGTCCTTTGAAATATTTAATCATATAATTAACACGTCAGAAAGTTAACACGGTTTTAAGAAATTACTGTAGCATCTATTTAATGATTAAATTCCAACATAATTTAATTCTTACACTAAGCCATCTTTCTGTTTGGCAAAACTGTTTACTTTGTTTATTGTTATTAAATAAGTGCATGGGTCAATATTGTTATTCCCTGTTGTTAATGAATTGTTTCCTTTTTTCATAACTAGTATGGGTTTGTTTATGAATAATGGATTTTTGAAGCAAAATCGTAATTAAGTAGTATCACTACTGAAAAATAATAAATAATATCAAGAAAGATCATGAATTCCGTTAGATGAAATAAAAACTATGATAACACTTTCTGATTCCGTACTTTGTTTAGAGTTTATTTTAGTCCAACTGGCAGATCATAAGATACCATCAATTTGATTGATGATTTTGGCTTGATGTAGTTGAGTTAGAAATTGGAATCAGTCCAAAACAACATTTTAAGTAAATGCAGGGGTTGCACTCCTCGAAATTTCATAGGAAAATTTACAGGTGTTCAAAAACTGCGAAATTTCCTAAAGAAAACTGTACTGGCTGTTTGTTCTTTTGTTTGATTTTGCCTTTACAAAATGGGCGAAAACTGCGAGAAGGCATATCTGAAAAATTTAAGAAGCAAAGAATCTCTAGTAAAATTTTCTTCAATTAAAGTTCCTTTTTGATATACTGATAAAAATATGTCAAAAAGCAGGACATTTTTGGGAAACTCCTGTAAATCTTCCAGGGAATTTTCGAGGGGCGCAATTCCTACATATTCTTTAGGACGTTATTCCAGACCGGTTCCAATATAACTAGTTCTATTGCGAAAAACATAAGAATATCAATTGCTACTTTCTTGACATTAGCCAAAATTTATTGTTTTTAAAAATCGTTAAAAGTTGATAAGGTTTGATGATTAATTCAAAATGAAAATGAATATGACTAGGAATCGCGGAAATTACCGAATACATATATCCCATTTAAATTTTTCAGAGAGTTTATTTCAAATGCAGTTTAATCATCTAATATAAAATAAAGTGATCAAATGGATTGTTTTTAACAGACATCCATCTTTCACATTTGCATTAGTTGAGTCTATAGGCCATTTGTTTAAATACTTTTTCTTTATATACAAACGGTCCGTTCCATTTAATGTCCCAAATTAAAAAGTAAACCTTTAAGCTATTTCCTGTACGAATTGCCTGCCAAGTTGTTGGAAGATTCAGTAGATGGTTTTAACATCATGGAAATGTAAAACCGGAAATATCTGGACAGCGTGTTGTTAATACGGGTGTGTTTTTTCCGGTAGTGATGTAAACATTTTGTTATTTGGTGGACTTAAAAAACTAATTAAGTGATATCTACAAATATACTCTGTATGTCAGTCAGTTTTTTGGTGTTCTGATGACTACCTGACATGATTCGAAGAAACAGAAAGGTAATTTGATGTGCTTTATTGTGAAATTCCTAGTACCCTTCCACATTATTGTTTCTGTATGTCTTGAACTTGTCATGTTGTCAAATAAAGTTTCATACAAACTATGAATTTAGTCAAGAACGTATCCTGATAATTAATTTACACCTTCTTGACTTTGATGGACGATCTGATTTAAGTTTGCTTGGAGAAAATAATGCCGGTATTCTATTTCAAGCGTAACTTTCGACGTTCTCACTTGTGAAATTACAAGAGTTCTTTCAAAGGATTGATTCCTATCTGAGTTTGCATGTGAAAATAATACTTAATGCGATACAATATACATGGTGTTAAATAATAAATCTGAATGAAAAAGACACTTATTTATTTCATCCCTAACAATTGTTTCATTTTAACGCCAATACATAATCAATTCTTTATGAAATAGAAGTGTCTTATTGTTATTAAATTTTTGAAGACCAGCAATAACTTTATTTAATATTGTAAAGATAAAGCACATAGTGAAATGAGGGGTCTATAAAGTATATTGTAGATCTTTCTCAAATATCTATGTAAGCCAAACAAGTAGGAACATCAAAACACGACTAAAACAACANTTCATTGGCAATAAGGTGAATACTAGCGGTTGGGGTATTTTTTCTACTCTTTTGAGACACCGATTGTTTTTCGAATATCCGCAATCAGTATTTTTTTTTACATAACTTCGAAGTTTAATTTATGAACATTGGATAACGACTTTGTGGTTTCAATACATATGTATGTAACCAGCGGCGAATACCTACACATACAAAACATGCAACCAGGCACAAAAACTAACTTCTTAAATAAAGACTTTTTCTTTTAATGCAAAAATAATGCAACCATTAAATTACGCAGACAACACATTCTCCCGATAAAAACAAGATTCTGTTTTACATTTAATTAACATCGGAAATTATAGGTGCCGGATCGGTGTATAAGAATATACGTATTTCAAAAACAAAAAGCTAATTTATGTAACTTTGTAATACTGTTGGCCTAGTTTACACCGCTGTAAATATGACTCCTTTAAGCCCGTTGAAATTTTCAGGAAGTCCGTCTTCAAAACGGTTTTGCAATGTAGCTTTTTATTTTAAGTTAGGTTATAAACGAAATACTCAAAATTATAGAAACTTATTAATATGTGTTTGACCACACGGTCTCCAACTGGATGACATCCTGGGTGAATTTATGAATTTTTTGTGCAGAATAGTGAATATCGGTGTTACATTTACTTCGGTTCCATCTGGAGGTCGCCAAGAATGCGCTTTATCGCGTTCGAACACTGCGCTCATCTGAATGCACCTTTATTAAAGCTGATGATTCTGAATATTCCTTTAGATGGCGGCAGGCGACAGTCCGTCACAAGTAGTTGGGACGTTTTGATGTAAACTTTATTTCGAGTACATACACTGGTTCTTTTAGGTTTGTAACGATAAAGAAAAACTACGATGGAAATTTTTAACAACTAGTTTATTTATGATACTAAAATGACGTATATACAAAGGAAAATAAGATTAATAAGATTCCTCTTTACATAGAGTATTTTAATGAAATAGTTTTACGTAAGTGTTAAACGAACGGTTTGAAATTGTTCATATTTATGTGTAAATAGGTTGAATTTGATAAACGGGTACAGACCCCTATCGTGTACATGCATACCTTGACCGCAGACAACACATTCTCCCTATAAAAACAAGATTCTGTTTTACATTTAATTAACATCGGAAATTATAGGTGCCGTGTCGGTGTATAAGAATATACGTATTTCAAAAACAAAAAGCTAATTAATGTAACTTTGTAATACTGTTGGCCTAGTTTACACCGCTGTAAATATGACACCTTTAAGCCCGTTAAAATTTTCAGGAAGTCCGTCTTCAAAACGGTTTTGCAATGTAGCTTTTTATTTTAAGTTAGGTTATAAACGAAATACTCAAAATTATAGAAACTTATTAATATGTGTTTGACCACACGGTCTCCAACTGGATGACATCCTGGGTGAATTTATGAATTTTTTGTGCAGAATAGTGAATATCGGTGTTACATTTACTTCGGTTCCATCTGGAGGTCGCCAAGAATGCGCTTTATCGCGTTCGAACACTGCGCTCATCTGAATGCACCTTTATTAAAGCTGATGATTCTGAATATTCCTTTAGATGGCGGCAGGCGACAGTCCGTCACAAGTAGTTGGGACGTTTTGATGTAAACTTTATTTCGAGTACATACACTGGTTCTTTTAGGTTTGTAACGATAAAGAAAAACTACGATGGAAATTTTTAACAACTAGTTTATTTATGATACTAAAATGACGTATATACAAAGGAAAATAAGATTAATAAGATTCCTCTTTACATAGAGTATTTTAATGAAATAGTTTTACGTAAGTGTTAAACGAACGGTTTGAAATTGTTCATATTTATGTGTAAATAGGTTGAATTTGATAAACGGGTACAGACCCCTATCGTGTACATGCATACCTTGACCGCAGACAACACATTCTCCCTATAAAAACAAGATTCTGTTTTACATTTAATTAACATCGGAAATTATAGGTGCCGGATCGGTGTATAAGAATATACGTATTTCAAAAACAAAAAGCTAATTTATGTAACTTTGTAATACTGTTGGCCTAGTTTACACCGCTGTAAATATGACTCCTTTAAGCCCGTTGAAATTTTCAGGAAGTCCGTCTTCAAAACGGTTTTGCAATGTAGCTTTTTATTTTAAGTTAGGTTATAAACGAAATACTCAAAATTATAGAAACTTATTAATATGTGTTTGACCACACGGTCTCCAACTGGATGACATCCTGGGTGAATTTATGAATTTTTTGTGCAGAATAGTGAATATCGGTGTTACATTTACTTCGGTTCCATCTGGAGGTCGCCAAGAATGCGCTTTATCGCGTTCGAACACTGCGCTCATCTGAATGCACCTTTATTAAAGCTGATGATTCTGAATATTCCTTTAGATGGCGGCAGGCGACAGTCCGTCACAAGTAGTTGGGACGTTTTGATGTAAACTTTATTTCGAGTACATACACTGGTTCTTTTAGGTTTGTAACGATAAAGAAAAACTACGATGGAAATTTTTAACAACTAGTTTATTTATGATACTAAAATGACGTATATACAAAGGAAAATAAGATTAATAAGATTCCTCTTTACATAGAGTATTTTAATGAAATAGTTTTACGTAAGTGTTAAACGAACGGTTTGAAATTGTTCATATTTATGTGTAAATAGGTTGAATTTGATAAACGGGTACAGACCCCTATCGTGTACATGCATACCTTGACCGCAGACAACACATTCTCCCTATAAAAACAAGATTCTGTTTTACATTTAATTAACATCGGAAATTATAGGTGCCGGATCGGTGTATAAGAATATACGTATTTCAAAAACAAAAAGCTAATTTATGTAACTTTGTAATACTGTTGGCCTAGTTTACACCGCTGTAAATATGACTCCTTTAAGCCCGTTGAAATTTTCAGGAAGTCCGTCTTCAAAACGGTTTTGCAATGTAGCTTTTTATTTTAAGTTAGGTTATAAACGAAATACTCAAAATTATAGAAACTTATTAATATGTGTTTGACCACACGGTCTCCAACTGGATGACATCCTGGGTGAATTTATGAATTTTTTGTGCAGAATAGTGAATATCGGTGTTACATTTACTTCGGTTCCATCTGGAGGTCGCCAAGAATGCGCTTTATCGCGTTCGAACACTGCGCTCATCTGAATGCACCTTTATTAAAGCTGATGATTCTGAATATTCCTTTAGATGGCGGCAGGCGACAGTCCGTCACAAGTAGTTGGGACGTTTTGATGTAAACTTTATTTCGAGTACATACACTGGTTCTTTTAGGTTTGTAACGATAAAGAAAAACTACGATGGAAATTTTTAACAACTAGTTTATTTATGATACTAAAATGACGTATATACAAAGGAAAATAAGATTAATAAGATTCCTCTTTACATAGAGTATTTTAATGAAATAGTTTTACGTAAGTGTTAAACGAACGGTTTGAAATTGTTCATATTTATGTGTAAATAGGTTGAATTTGATAAACGGGTACAGACCCCTATCGTGTACATGCATACCTTGACCGCAGACAACACATTCTCCCTATAAAAACAAGATTCTGTTTTACATTTAATTAACATCGGAAATTATAGGTGCCGGATCGGTGTATAAGAATATACGTATTTCAAAAACAAAAAGCTAATTTATGTAACTTTGTAATACTGTTGGCCTAGTTTACACCGCTGTAAATATGACTCCTTTAAGCCCGTTGAAATTTTCAGGAAGTCCGTCTTCAAAACGGTTTTGCAATGTAGCTTTTTATTTTAAGTTAGGTTATAAACGAAATACTCAAAATTATAGAAACTTATTAATATGTGTTTGACCACACGGTCTCCAACTGGATGACATCCTGGGTGAATTTATGAATTTTTTGTGCAGAATAGTGAATATCGGTGTTACATTTACTTCGGTTCCATCTGGAGGTCGCCAAGAATGCGCTTTATCGCGTTCGAACACTGCGCTCATCTGAATGCACCTTTATTAAAGCTGATGATTCTGAATATTCCTTTAGATGGCGGCAGGCGACAGTCCGTCACAAGTAGTTGGGACGTTTTGATGTAAACTTTATTTCGAGTACATACACTGGTTCTTTTAGGTTTGTAACGATAAAGAAAAACTACGATGGAAATTTTTAACAACTAGTTTATTTATGATACTAAAATGACGTATATACAAAGGAAAATAAGATTAATAAGATTCCTCTTTACATAGAGTATTTTAATGAAATAGTTTTACGTAAGTGTTAAACGAACGGTTTGAAATTGTTCATATTTATGTGTAAATAGGTTGAATTTGATAAACGGGTACAGACCCCTATCGTGTACATGCATACCTTGACCGCAGACAACACATTCTCCCTATAAAAACAAGATTCTGTTTTACATTTAATTAACATCGGAAATTATAGGTGCCGTGTCGGTGTATAAGAATATACGTATTTCAAAAACAAAAAGCTAATTAATGTAACTTTGTAATACTGTTGGCCTAGTTTACACCGCTGTAAATATGACACCTTTAAGCCCGTTAAAATTTTCAGGAAGTCCGTCTTCAAAACGGTTTTGCAATGTAGCCTTTTATTTTAAAAATTTTTGATGGCTTGTCGTTGGTCGCGACATGAAACTGTGGAAGCAGCACGTAACATTTTGCAAAATTCATTAAATAGACTATTCAGTATTCCACGAAACTGGGTCGACATGAACAAAATATCACCCTTTTTCTTGTAGCATGCACGTGAGGGTCAGGTCACGTGAAATGGCGCAAATAGTCTATCGAACTAACCAACAGCCTGCGGTTGACACACAACAGGGAGAATAAAGAGGGCATTCGATACAGGGTCACTTCATGAAGTTAATTACAGGGGCATTCGCTTATAACTAGCACTAACGGGAACGCTACAACTGTTTGTTATATGCAATTGCTCACTATAAGCGATTATATCTTAGTCAGTAATTTATCGAAGCCACTTTCAGATTTCGAACTTATTAATCTTCATACATCATACGGAAATAATGTAATATTCCCAAAGTTCAATTTTTAAAATGAGCGTTTATCAAAGGGACAAACTCCTGTACCATAAGAGATTGAAATCTATTTTTTAGTGTTTATTCTATTCATTTCTAATTTAATGTAGAATTACTTCTAACCCTTAAAGACAGTACAACTGTAGGGATAGATGTGCAGGGGCAAAAGATTAGTATGCTTAGATTTGCAGATGATATAGCAGTATTAGCATATAGCAAGGAGGACCTAGAGATAGCTTTAAATAAAATGGAAGCGGTACTGACAGATCAGTACTGTATGAAAATAAATAAAAGTAAAACTAAAATACTGGTATGCAAGGGAAGAAAAAGTAGGGAAAGAGCGAATATAAAGATAGGAGACGAAAAATTAGAAGAAGTGGC
>NW_020442403.1:318523-329211 GCF_000699045.2 Agrilus planipennis
ACGATTTTCCTGCTTTTCCATTTTTACGAAAACCACAGAGGCGTCTTGTTCAGCGTGCTGTCAAACCTACACTAGCAAGGAGATCGGGCTGAAACTATAGCTACAAGCTATCCAAGGATGGTACTATAGAATGTCACCTCAAGGTAGGCCTAGTGGCGTCATCTCTTGGTTAGGCCGGAAACTTATCAATCCACCCTCGTATGTATTTTCTTTACGAGTTTCGGGACCATCTCCCAGTTGTACGACTTGGGACGAATTTATTACCGAGCTGCGGTAACTACACACTGTTCATTTGCCTCTGTCTTATTCTGTAATGCAAAACTAGCATGCAACAGACGTTTGCTACTGACAACTCATGTGTCTGTAAATTAGGTAGTCTTAAAAGGGCACAGAGGGCAACGAAACTTAGACTAATAGTATGCGTGACTAGAGAAAAGGAACTCTATTAAGTAAAACAGTTGAATGAAATATTACATTACTTTATCTAGACCGTTTCTGTTAAAATACGAAAAATGAAGGCAAATGTTTCTATTTTAAAAATAATTAATACTTGGGTGAAATTATGACGACTGGAAAAACTTTGGCGGTTGTTGTAGAACAAACAAAATAGCTCAAACCCCAACGCCAAAACACGGACACTTTAGTTGTACGAAGCACTTTTCGGTAACAAGGTTACCTTCTTCAGGGACTGAAGTGAAATTGCATAGAAGATTGCTTATAACGATTTGTTGCGACATTCAGTAACATCTGTTTTTTCCAAGTGATATTGGAGAAATTCTTTCATATTCTCAAGCTTGTTGAAATCTATAGGAATCGGTTTTTCATCAATCTTCAGAATTAGTCACAGTAGCCAAAACCAAATTGGCCAACTTTCACACCATTTGGCGGAAAAGCTAGCCACTACTATGCTAAACCTCCTGTACTCATTTTTGCAGTAATCTCAGATGTCTCACCTCGAAGAACAAAATGTTAGAGTGATTTTCTTTTCCCTTAAAGTTAAATTCTGTTTGAATGAATATTTATATGTTATATATATACAAGTAGGTACACTTCATAATTAAATGAACAAGGATCACCATGGAGGAGGAAGACACATTTCCATACACGCCACCCTACTATACTTTATGTGGATGGTACTTTATTTGCCAATATACATACACTATGTTTGATCAATATTCCAGAATAATTGAAAAGTAATATCTGGGAACCGTGTAGAGTGCATTTCGTGGTAAAAGTAAAAAGTACCCCAGTCAATGATTAAGAACAGTTGTTAGCTTGAAAGCCGCGTTATACTATCGCTCATAGTTATAGCAAGCGTTGAGTGACGAAACACTTATACCTATTCGTGACCTTCGTAACAACTGGTACACAGACAGGCCAACTGTACGTGTAACGAAATAGTTACTGTTCGATTGGTAAAGTTACTGCTATTATCTACCACAAAATACAAAAATAAGTTGAGACAGTGTATATCTAACCAAACTGTTGCTTGGGCATATAAATTGATGATCATTTATTAAAAATATTTCCTTTTTTTGTTGAATTATTTCGTTATGTATATAACCTTTTCGTTTACGTCTGGAACATCAACCAAAAATTATTTCTAAGGAGATGTACGTAATAATTACATTTTAACACTTCGTCTATATGTACATATAAAGCGTGTCCTAGTTTTAGACGAGAAGCCTTGCGTGATATAGTTGCGTGTCTATAGGTAAATGTGCTATCGACAAAGCAATTTATTGAAAGGTTAGTGAAGTTCTTATAAAAACATAAAAAATAGGGTTGAAAACTGACCGTGTTAACGTATCGTTACATAAGAGATTTATAATTCCGCTGTTTCTATGACATCATATAGCATAACAGAGCCGAGTCGTGAAGTAAGAATTTCGGGAATTAAGGATTTATGTTAAGTTTTACTTTCATTATTGAACACATCTGTTGTTATGTATGTTTATAGACATGGGTATATGCACTATACCGATTGAAATATGCGGAAATATAAAAATAACGGTACTTAAAATGAATTATTAACGGATTCTAAACTCATAACAGTGGTATTTGGAGTATTATGTCACCTAAAAGATAAATTTAGTTTTAAATGTGGATTTTTTAATCCGCGCTCTCATTTTGCTTAATGATTTTTAGATATTTTCGGTAACCAATTATCCCGGTAGTTATAGAAACTGGAGTTCTTGTTCTAATATTAAGATTACTTACCTATAGATACCTCGAAATGTCATCAAATAAAGAGAAACACTACATCTAAACTTCTTGTACTGTTTATTCAAGGATATTATTTTAGTGGCCAATTTCCAACATGCACAGTACATATATTTTTTAGTCTAACATTGTTATGGTTTTTATCATTCAGAAAGAAATAATAAAAAAAATGCCTTCAAAGAAAACAAAAGTTCCTAGTAAGTCAGAGTATCCCGAAGGTATAGTTAAAACGAAGAGTCACTAACTATGTAAATCAAATTAAAAACACAGGAACCACAAAAAATGTTATATTACAAAATTGTCAGGTCTGCAACTACAGCATAATTTAAAGACAAACACAAAATATTTTTAATTTTTATGTATATTAAAAACGAATAATTACTTTATGTCTCTTTCTACACTACGCGAACTTTTCGACTTTTAAAATAACTTTATCCACCCATTTTACCTCCCTAACTCACTCCTAAGTCGCTTCTAGTAATTGATTGCTCGATACCTTTTCTCTGAATCTAACCTATGTATTTATACGATTGGTAATTGACCTACTAACCGAGTGGTGGGTGTTACCATGAATTTTAAATATTTTAAATGTCCCTACTAGCTTTGTACTTACTTATAACCCAAATAGAAAACTTGTAATATTGTTTTTTAAAAAAACAAATCGCGGTGAAGTAGTTTATTAGATATTATTCGAAACAGTAACTAAATACAACAAAAAACGCTAGATAAATAAAAGTATAAAGAGCTTTTCAACCCTCTTTTAAAACAGAAGTCCATCCATCGCACGGATACCTGGTGAGAAAATAGTGCAGGGCTACAAAGGGCTTGCGTGCAGATAGTGAAAGCTTTCATAAAGTTGCTGCGTCATGGAGTGAGTTGAAAAACGAACCCCAATTTGTTATCAATTCGTAGTTAATGAATAGGTATATATTCCTTTAATATACGTGGGGTAAATATCTTGTGTTGAAGCTGTGTATCAGGATGATTTATTATCGTGACAATGACCAACAACTTTAAGCAACTACGAGGGTGGATTGATAAGTTTCCGGCCTAACCAAGAGATGACGCCACTAGGCCTACCTTGAGGTGACATTCTATAGTACCATCCTTGGATAGCTTGTAGCTATAGTTTCAGCCCGATCTCCTTGCTAGTGTAGGTTTGACAGCACGCTGAACAAGACGCCTCTGTGGTTTTCGTAAAAATGGAAAAGCAGGAAAATCGTGCTGTCATCAAATACTTTTATTTGAAGGGGTTAACGCCGAAGGAAATTAAAAAAGAGATGGACTCAACACTGGGGACATCCTCCCCGTCATATTCAACCGTTAAGCAGTGGGTTTCCGAGTTTAAAAAGGGTCGTGTGAGCACCTCTGATGGGCCTCGCTCAGGACGCCCCGTTGAGGTCACAACTCCAGATATGATCGAAAAAATTCATCAAATAGTGCTGGGAGACCGCAGATTGAAAGTGCGTGAGATAGCTGAGACCTGTAAGATGTCATATGAACGTGTGCAACATATTTTGCACCAACATTTGCATATGGAAAAGCTCTGTGCAAGATGGGTGCCGCGTTTGCTAACAGTCGACCAAAAATTGATTCGAAAAAACATTTCTACCGCAAATTTGTCATTGTATAAGCGTAATCCAAGCGAATTTTTGCGTCGATTCGTAACCGTTGACGAAACGTGGGTCCACCACTACACTCCTGAAACCAAAGAACAGTCTAAACAGTGGATTGGACCAGGGGAACCAACTCCAAAGAAGGCAAAAACAATTTTTTCGGCGAACAAGGTTATGGCTACTGTTTTTTGGGATGCAAGAGGTATTATATACATTGATTACCTTGCAAAGGGTAATACTATCACTGGTCAATACTACGCAGACTTATTGCAACGTTTGAGCCACGAGGTGAAAATTAAACGACCTCATCTGGCGAAGAAAAAAATCTTGTTTCATCACGATAACGCACCAGCGCACACGTCAATCGTTGCGACGGCTAAAATCAACGATCTAAAGTTTGAATTGATGCCGCACCCTCCTTACTCTCCAGACCTAGCCCCGAGTGACTATTTTCTGTTCCCTAATCTCAAAAAATGGCTTGGCGGTAAGAGATTTGCGGACAATGAAGAAGTAATCGAAGCTGTAAATGGTTATTTTGAGGAGCTTGACGAATCAGTCTATAGAGATGGCATTAATAGACTGGAAATGTATCAGGCTTGGAGGAGATTATGTTGAGAAATAAAAAAAAAAAATTTTTAAAAACCTTGTTTTTCTTGGTCAGGCCGGAAACTTATCAATCCACCCTCGTATAAGGGTATTGATGATATCGTCCGTGATCTACAAATTATTCAATTACATAGGAAGAACTGTCTGTTCTATTTTTGAGTAATGGTCTGGTAAAAAAGGAGTATTTAAACAACTAGCTTCTAAAAATAATCGTAGTTAAGATGTAAAGAAATAATGCTTTTATTAATAAAAAAAAATGTTACTATAACTTTTTGAGCTGAGCAAATCAGTTAAAAAGCATTATCATCGTATTATGTTGATCCGACAACAACAGCAACAAAATTTTCACTTCAAGCTTCAATTGGACAAGTACATTAACAATCTACCCGTAAAACTTGAAGTAAACTTTTTGTTGCAATTCGTTTTTCCACTTGTCCGTTGCCATTCGTTTTTCTACTTGTCCGTTAAAGTTTCACTTCTACTATGTGTCCCAGTGCACATTTCGTTTTCACAGGTTTACTGCAAATTATGGTTTGGTTTTTACACAGACCGCAAATAGAGGCAGTGATGCCCAGCCACGTGGAGAGCAGATGTAATAATATAACAGCTGAGCACAGCACACGCCGCCGGGACTCTAGCGGACTCCCCCGTCTATATAGAAGGTTCACTTCAATAAATTTAAAGTTTTAAAATTGTGTATTGGAAATTAACAAAAATTGTTAAACGCAAAGATAACAAATTATTAATTATGTTGGACTAAGGTGCATTAATGCGAGTACGGGAGGCCCCTGAATGAGCAAGGCGCCGGGTGGTTGTTCTGCTCACCACCCCGAAAGGCCGCCCGTGATAATAATAAAAAGTAAGACCCTTTCCAAACAAATGAAATAGCAAGAGGTATCAGTAGATGGCGATGCACTGCTAATAATCTGGTATTAAACAGTTTTTTGTTTTGTTAGTGCTTAGTTTTATTGTGTATAGTGCTGCAGTTGTTGTATCAAGGGTCATCAATATTCTGTATTACTAACTGGGTAGATGTTTAGTAACATTTCACCGGTTCCCGTAGATCGTCATCTACACAGTGGGGAACAGGTTGGTCGGTTGTCAAGTAACTGACGGTCGATAATGGTTGTTATTGTATGTTAGAAGTCGTAATAAATTGGACATTCGTGGTCTTATAAGCACTTATCGAATCTGCTTCCAGCGACTAAGTTGCAACTCTGTTTCGTCGTAAACCTAATCGGTTCTGTGAAACATAATGGAAGTTTATCTGTCGGAAGTAACGAGCTTCGGCCCTGTTTACCGTTGACTAATCGCTAGAAGCCGTTAAAATAGCCACAGTCCGAGCAATCACGTACTACGAGGGTGGATTGATAAGTTTCCGGCCTAACCAAGAGATGACGCCACTAGGCCTACCTTGAGGTGACATTCTATAGTACCATCCTTGGATAGCTTGTAGCTATAGTTTCAGCCCGATCTCCTTGCTAGTGTAGGTTTGACAGCACGCTGAACAAGACGCCTCTGTGGTTTTCGTAAAAATGGAAAAGCAGGAAAATCGTGCTGTCATCAAATACTTTTATTTGAAGGGGTTAACGCCGAAGGAAATTAAAAAAGAGATGGACTCAACACTGGGGACATCCTCCCCGTCATATTCAACCGTTAAGCAGTGGGTTTCCGAGTTTAAAAAGGGTCGTGTGAGCACCTCTGATGGGCCTCGCTCAGGACGCCCCGTTGAGGTCACAACTCCAGATATGATCGAAAAAATTCATCAAATAGTGCTGGGAGACCGCAGATTGAAAGTGCGTGAGATAGCTGAGACCTGTAAGATGTCATATGAACGTGTGCAACATATTTTGCACCAACATTTGCATATATAAGCGTAATCCAAGCGAATTTTTGCGTCGATTCGTAACCGTTGACGAAACGTGGGTCCACCACTACACTCCTGAAACCAAAGAACAGTCTAAACAGTGGATTGGACCAGGGGAACCAACTCCAAAGAAGGCAAAAACAATTTTTTCGGCGAACAAGGTTATGGCTACTGTTTTTTGGGATGCAAGAGGTATTATATACATTGATTACCTTGCAAAGGGTAATACTATCACTGGTCAATACTACGCAGACTTATTGCAACGTTTGAGCCACGAGGTGAAAATTAAACGACCTCATCTGGCGAAGAAAAAAATCTTGTTTCATCACGATAACGCACCAGCGCACACGTCAATCGTTGCGACGGCTAAAATCAACGATCTAAAGTTTGAATTGATGCCGCACCCTCCTTACTCTCCAGACCTAGCCCCGAGTGACTATTTTCTGTTCCCTAATCTCAAAAAATGGCTTGGCGGTAAGAGATTTGCGGACAATGAAGAAGTAATCGAAGCTGTAAATGGTTATTTTGAGGAGCTTGACGAATCAGTCTATAGAGATGGCATTAATAGACTGGAACACCGCTATGAGAAATGTATCAGCCTTGGAGGAGATTATGTTGAGAAATAAAAAAAAAAAATTTTTAAAAACCTTGTTTTTCTTGGTCAGGCCGGAAACTTATCAATCCACCCTCGTATACCTAAATACTTATACCAACATATGTGTATAAATATCCAGGTATACCTGTGAGTGTACGTATTTTCCTACAAACATATCAGACGTTCATCTCTTTTGCATACGTACGCACTTTCCTTTATGGTGGATTGGCTTGAGAACGCGTTCCGAAGTTGTTGTCTCAAACTGGCCTATTTTGAAATACACCAAGAAAAGCGTTGTAACTGACTATCACTCCACAATTTCTTAGAATTTCTCCTAACTTACATAATTATTAAACTGATCATGTAACAATTGTTATCCTATTAGGTGCAGTGTATTTGCTTTTTTGGATTCATGTGCGGGGTGACCCAGGAAATAGTATCACAGATTAGCAGGATGATACAAAACCTAGAAGGCAACCCGAAACATATCGAGGGTCTCAAGTCAGTCGTATCTCTGTTAATGTATAGATAGAGATAACAATAATTTCACTTTTTGTAATTGACTGGGATCAATTGAATCATCTCAAACACTTTTCTCAAAAATTTTCAAAAACACATTAAAAGAATGTAATATTTGACAATAATAAATAAATGTACATCTAAATGCCTATTTAAAAAGTGTTTCACAAATCACAGACCAACACCAGTATGAATGGTGTTACGAAAAAGGTTTTAACGCCTTTATTTTCGATGAAATGTATAAATTAACTTATAATATACTCTTAGACTTAAGACTCTCAATATAATTATCATTTTTTGATAATGATGTTGAACTAAAATGACTCACGGAATTCCGTCTACGTATCAAAGACCAATCGTCAACTAGGTGCTTCACTGTTGAGTTAAGCTATTTGTGCTCTTATCATTAATTAAAGCAGAGAACCAAAAGTAGTAAAAGTCCTTTTGTTTATACCGATGCAGTTTTTAAGACGATAGGATTTTTCTCCATTTGTCTTTGAGATTTACACAGCATCTTGGTGATAGTTTGGCTTACATGCGTACATAATAGAACAATTTTCGTTAAAATTGTAAGTGTACTAAGAGATTGGTTTCTGGGCCGGTTATTACGTCAAGTGATATGTCAGTTTTCTTTGCCAGAATATGTTTTTTTTGCGTAGCTTTCTTTTCAAGTTTGAAAGATCGTTGTCTACTTACAAATCCGGATTCTCCAGAGTTAATTCATTAATTAAAAAGCGAGCGTTTTAACTGACGGATGGATTGCAGACAGACTGAAAGGCAGTCTTCTTGACTAAATGTATTTATTGACATTTTGTCTCCTCCCGCATTCATCTACAAGACTTCCGACTTCAATTAACTGCGTACAGATTTCGTTGGACTTTGTTTAGTGTTGGAATGCCGCCAACAGAAACACACCGGTCAACGATGGGAGTAGGTACCCATACATATCGTATAGTAGGCACGATATACCATTCACTTTAAATTTTTCCTTCCTAATATAGAAATAGAAACGTATGTACGCGAGATATATCTATACATGTGTATATAACGACGGCAAATGAATTTTTCCATTTCCATGTCGGAAATAATATAATAAAACAAGTGAAATTTTATAATTACACAGGTCTGCGAAATTTTTTTTTTGAAAAGTTTTTTTCTTAAATTGTTAATAATTGTCGTAATTGTCTTAAAAGTAATAGAAAACGATAATCATATGGTGTAAACCACGTCACATTAACCCATAAATGATCAGAGAACACATTTCCATTTGAACCCTTGCCACGTAATGAGTGCGACGAAAAAATATTCGATAACCAGTGTTTCTATGTTTTTAACGATGCTCTTTTCGATGGTGTTGATGATTAAAAATACCTCCGACAATATTAAAGCATGGAAAAATCGAAAATAAACAAAACAACGTGATTTTTGAATTGACTTTTTTCTTAAAATTTAATTTTTTGTATCCTTACGATTTTTTTATATACTTAAAACCTATGTAGATCATGACTTCGATATCTAAACATGAAATAATCACCGTTGGTCAAGTCGAAATGCCTTTACAAACTGTTTGATCAAACCAAGTTTAATGTAAAGTGGTGGAAGCAATAGTTTATTCTTTCAAACTCGTATTGATGACATTTTTCAGTTCGACTTCCAATTGCATTCTAATTTAGACAGAAATACCAATTAACAATGATTTTGATTTACCATAAGTCCACTGTCTTAACACTTTAACACATAACCGGCATATTTTATCGTAACCCAGTGTTTATCTTGGTGACAACTTTATTCTGAAGTAAGCTTAATAACCATTTTTTACAAAGTCTGTTATATTCAATCTTTGCTTAACTATTGTATATTGACCGTAAATGTAAAATAACACATTTGAATTGTTTTTACAGAAGCCATAGTTAAAGATAAATGAAACACAATCTTTTATTACACGTTAATAATTATATCTCTCTCAATAATGGCGCGCTATAAACAATTTTTTTTTTCAGGCGGTGTAAACGACTATAGTTACTTTCATTTAGATTTCAATTTTCGCGCGTAGCTTATTATAGAGTATTTTATAGACAAATGGTTTATCCATCGAATTATTTCGTACAGACTATGTTGATAACGCACACACAATCTCATATTAATAATATAACATATTGATTTAGGTTTATCGCAACAGGATCGGTGTGAAATCGCAACGACACCAGTTGTCCGTGGGCATCGCGCCTAAGAACGATTCAAAAGATAGCATGCCAATACACCCAACCATTACCTACAGATATTCTCTAATTAAAGAGGCTGGATAATATGGTCTGCAATTACCGACAAGCAAAGTTTTTTTTTCTGTACGAGAAGCATCCGGCTCATTGCATCAATAAATTACTCAACATATTTGTTTCTTGCCATGCAGCCGTTATTGGGTCAGTCTTATTGACAATTTCTACTTCTTCTACATAATACTTAACTTAATCACATTGATTAAATCATGATTACTGCATATTGCTAATGCCAATATTTATGATGTGCAAAACAACTTTAATATGATTAAAAGGCCA
Source organism: Agrilus planipennis (assembly GCF_000699045.2). Classification (NCBI taxonomy): domain Eukaryota; kingdom Metazoa; phylum Arthropoda; class Insecta; order Coleoptera; family Buprestidae; genus Agrilus; species Agrilus planipennis. Next base: position 328,505 of record NW_020442403.1, read on the forward strand.
CTCATAAATTCATCAAATTAACGATCTGTTTCCTATTGGATTAAATAACTTATATGTATGTTGATGTAAGTTCAATAAATATTTCACATTCAAATGGCCGAACAGAATTTTAAATTCAGTGCGGGTGTCACAGCCCAAATTTAATTGCCAAAATGGGTGTCTGAAGTACAAGTAGGGAAAGAACGAATATAAAAATAGGTGACGAAAGGTTAGAAGTGGCTGATTTTTGATATCTAGGAATTCAAGTAAGGCAGGATGGAAGTAACGGTAGAGATATATAATGTTAGGATAGCGCAGGGTCAAATCGTCTTCAACAAAAAGAAGTAATTATACTCGGGAATGGTTAATTTAGAAATTCGAAAAAGGCGTATGTCTAGAGCACGGCGCTATATAAGTACAAAACATGGACGAGGGTGCAAAAAAGAAAATGTTAGAAGCGTTCGAAATGTGGTGTTAAAACGTGAATCATGAGGATATCGTGGAAAGAGAAGGCTAGAAATACTAGGGTCAATTGAAAAGTCTCCGGCCTGACACATAGATGGCGGCACCAGAACTAAATCCATATGATTTTCAGTTAGTCCTAACCTTCAAAAGACGCATCTATAAATTTGACGGCTGTCGGATCATTAGTTTGTGAATTATAGCATTTTTAGTGAAGCAACTTTTGTTATTGTGAAAAAAATGGATAAAAAGGAATTTCGCGTGTT
>NW_020442403.1:335915-367645 GCF_000699045.2 Agrilus planipennis
CTTCGCATTTCCCTAAAACTAGAACAACCCACATCCTTAACTATTTGCGAACAGTAATCTAATCTAGGTTTACCTCTATCCTTCCTAACTCCTGTTTCTGCATTCAATATATCTCTGACTAGTTCTTCATGCCTGACAAAGTGTCCTACCAACCTATCTCACCTGTTTCTTATTGATTTGAACTTTCTCTGTTGAGGATAACTGAACTTTATCTATGACATTTGCAGGATTCTTTTCGTTGTTATCGTATTATATTCGAGCTCCTACTAAACAAAACGGATATCACAACTTAAAATACGCATTTACAGGTGTTTCTTTAACTGAAACATTTTAATGACAACGTTTTCTAAACAAGCATAAAAAGTTATGAAATTCTGAATGTAATTTTATTCTCAACAATCCTTAAGTTTCCTTCAATGCTGTCTAGTAATGTTGAAAATTTGTACCTATTTTTGGATGGTAGTATCAAAGTAGTATATACGTTTATAGTTAGAAATAAGTGTGTATTCTGTAGTATACTTTAATTTTAATTTCTAATGTCCTTTTTCATCTTTCCAGGTCACTCCTTCAGAGTGTAGCTCGATGCCCTGCGAAGAATCGTGGAAAGCCAAGGCAGAAGAGTATGAATTAGAACACAGGAAATCAAAAGAGAGTTCTCCAGAAGAGTTAACCCGTACAGAAGTGAGACAAAGTGCAACAAAACGCGTTAAAAAATACTTCAAAAGATGTAAATATGCCTTATCCAAATCCAACAGTGGTGAGGCATCCAGCTCGATTGATTCATATTCGTCACTGTCGAATATCGATAAAAAAGCCGAAGAGTCGCTTCAAGACGTTACAGTTACGGATTTGACTGAAATTTTCGAAGACGTTTGCGTAGATACGTCGATAACTAACGATTTTAGTGATAAATTAGTCGTTGCTAACGTGATCGATGTTAAAGTGACGACGGGTGTTGTGCCAGAAAACTCGGATTACGTGAACGTTCGAACTGATCGTGAGCCGGAAAACTTAGAGCGCGTTGTTTCGGAAAATCTTGAGCCAATTAGTGAGCGTATTCAGGAACTTTTTTCCGAAAGTGTGGAAACTTTCGAGCCTGAACAGAGTGAAGTTGGATCCTCCGAATCTTTTCCCCACTTGACGGAAGAGCAAGAGAGGGTTAAGGATAAAGAAGAGGTCATAGATACAGGCAAAAGTAATCCCGACAACGGAATTGAGGTAAGTCATAGAATACGATTTTCCCTTTACATAAACAACTGCTCGTTCTAATCAATGTTACTAGTCTATAATTTGATCACACGTTTTAATGGTTTTAATTAAGATCGATTTTATTAATTCTTCTTCAAATTCGCCGTCAGTGGCTGATGGATGGTCCATTCATGGTTTTATACTTAACGTTGTATATTTTCGTACTATACGAGGGTGGATTGATAAGTTTCCGGCCTGACCAAGAAAAACAAGGTTTTTAAAAATTTTTTTTTTTTATTTCTCAACATAATCTCCTCCAAGGCTGATACATTTCTCATAGCGGTGTTCCAGTCTATTAATGCCATCTCTATAGACNAGATCTCAAAAGAATGCTCGTTGGGAAAAACTTTTCGTCGAATGAAGAGGTGATCGCCGAAACTGAGGCCTATTTTGAAGCAAAGGACAAATCGTACTACAAAAATGGTATCGAAAAGTTGGAGGATCGCTATAATCAGTGTATCGCCCTTGAAGGAAATTATGTTGAATAAAAAAAACGAATTTTGCAAAAAAAATGTGTTTTACTATTTTAGGCCGGCGACTTTTCAATTGACCTGTTAGGAGGTAATATTAGAAAGAGTGGAAGAGCAGAGGGTGCTACGTAAAAAAGGAATAAAAATTCAGCGGTACGATTAAACCTGGAATGAATATTTATGAAAGTCTATCAGACAGAATTAATTTCATATACTATTCAACATAATGCGGCTGGTACGCAAAATGCGATTGGATGTAGTGTAACGCTATTAAATTATTTTATTATTCAATTTTAGTAAATAGGTCATGAAAATACCTAAATATCTAATATTTAGGCAGTTCTACATATCTGCAACACGTGTGTTCTGACCCAGTAGTTCCTGCAATGGTTTCTGTGCTTCAATTCCTTTCAGATTTTTTGTTTTATGTATGTATATTCACTTTATTCAATATAATAATAATATAATATGCATATACCTACAAATACAGGCACTGTTCACGTAGGCGACATAAACTGCTAATATTTTTTTTAAAATTCCCTGATCATCTAGTAAATATCCATTACAAATGGTATAAGTATACCTTTTACTTAAAGTAAATGTTAGTTCACGAGCTCACTAATAATACTTCCTATTTTCCCCTCGACTTTTTTCTTCGTCTTTGTAACGTGATACCAAGACCAGAAACTACAACTGCATCGAATATCTTCTACCTATAATAATAGAACATTAAACGTACCGACCGTTTAGTAGAATGCTCCAGGGCTGGAGTATGTTTCAATAAATAAAATGCCACGGCTCTTATCTCGACGGCGCTTTTTCGAAAAAGTGCGCCTTATTACTAATACCATTTAAGGATTTTCACTTTCACAAACAAACCGAACGAACTGCACCGTTTGTGTAAATATAAATTATGGCAGGTTATCAAACAAACCATCTCGAACTAAATGTGCTCACGAAATTTCAGTTTGCCAACAACGGTTTCCTGCTTCGGTTGCAAATGCTTTATTGTTATATTATTGTATTGTACGATAGTTATTTATTTGTACGGAACAATACAGTAAACATCTGTCGATGAAAAGTACTTAGTAAGAAACGAGCAAAATCTCAAAGGAGAATAAGCTATAATTTTAGATATTATTGTAAAAAACAATTTTTTGGGTTTTTCTTAAAAATATATCGAAGTATTGATATGCTCACGCAGTTCTGAAATATACATTCGGACTCGGTCGTTACAGGGATGGAATGTAAGTAATCATTAAAGAAACATCAAATATTTTGAAATAAATGACCTAACCTAACCTCAAATTAATGAGGAAAAAGTGTTGCTGCTATCACTCCCTTGCCGGGAATAGAACCCAAGCCGTCGTTGAAAGCGCCAGTACTTTACCAATAAGCTAGCGTTGGTGTTACTGCTGTCACCTCCTTGCAGCTTAGTGGTGGAGTACTGATGCGTAAAACCAGAGGTTCGGGCTCCATTCCCGGCAAAGGCGGGAAAACAACAACACTTTTTCCTCATCAATTTGAGGTTATTTGTAGTGTCTAAATTAATTCAAAAATTAATTTGTTAATACATTTTATTTTGAAATTATGTTTTACGAATAATGAGGTCAAAATTTGCGAGAAATTATTTACACTTCCCGTGTGCGTGTCTAATTTATAGATGATGAGATTGATAGCGTTTGACTGCTTCTTAATCCATAAATAAAAAAAAATAATAACAGGAAGTTTTCATCACCAGTGGACTGACTTACTGTTTCGCTAAAGTTTACTCTAAGAAAATAAAATTACGCTGTTTATGTTCTTATTTCTATTTTTGCTTTTTCTTATATTTGTAGATAATAAATTTAACAGTAGATAGGTAATATCTCGATAATTTCAGTGAATATTGAAGAAAAATAGATGGGAAAGTGGAAAAACAAGTATTTACTTACTCCTGCCAGTCATGCTACTGAATAGAGTCGAAAGCTCTTTAAGAAACGTCAATATTATCTTAATAGGAAACATTTTCACTTTCATCAGTTAACTGTTACGTTTTGTTTTCCTTCAACTTCCATGCACCTACCGCAGTGGCAGATTGATATTATTTGGTAGCATTAAATGCTGACTTGCCAGCCTGACGAATAAATATGGACGCTCATACGTACCTGTGTATGTAACATATTTTTAGAAATTACCGGAAACGATACACTCTTTCTATTCCATCACAGCAAACAAACGCTATTAGTATTGTGCGTCTAATTTCTCGTTTATTACGTTCAACTTTCTGTTTACTATCGAGAAGGAAGCGGCACACCGTATGCTTTACATGCATACGATTTAATAATCGTAACATTATTTAGGTAAGATTTTCTATTTACTCACAATATTATGCGAGCACCTGATTGAAATATTGGTAAACATGCAAAAATAACATAGAAACTTTCATCAATAAATGAGAACGCAAAGACCAAAATGCTTATCATCATGCATCAGAAATGACGTTGTTCCCATTATTTCCTGTATGCAGGACACACTTATACAAGCCTCAGTAAAGTATTAACTTTTTCTGGGACTAGACTTTTTGTAGAAAAAACGTACGAGATATTTAACAGTAGAATAGCGCAGGGACGAGTTACCTTCAACAAGAAGAAGTCACTTCTATGCTCGGGAATGGTTCTTTTAGAAATTCACAAATAGTTAAGGATGTGGGATATTGCAGTTTTAGGAAAATGCCAAGATTAGCTCAGGATAGCATGGAGCGATGGTGTCTAACGTGTCTTAGGACTGACGACCTTATAGTGGTGACCGATCATCTTTTTTTTTGTTTAGTTTATCCTCGAGGAAGGGAAGTCTTCAAAAGACACCCCCTGAAGTGAAGTAGTGTCGGATTCGCTAAAGCGCCTACCAACTAAAACTCCTCCTCGGGATGTCAACCCGAAAGTTCTTGCTTCCAAGGGAAGATTTTGGCTAGATTGAGAAGGGGGAGAGGTAGAAGTGGATGAGGAGTGTTTTAAGGGGGGTGGTGCGGGTGTGAGTGGGTGCCCCATCACGAAAGTAGGGTGGAGACTCGCTAAAAAGCGAAAAACCGATCATCTATCCATTTCCATTTTAATAGTTACGTTTGTTAAGGTCTTGGCTTCTTTTGCGCCTATCGCATAAGTTGCAGTTAGGCAGGTTGATGTCGTAATAAGGCCTTGTCTAATTCATGAAATACTTCATTAGCAGCAAATGTCTACTAGGTGGCAGTATACTGCTTATACTTTGATATTATATATTTCAATTTTGTTTTATGCATTTATATGCGTAAACATCTATAAATATTTCATGTAGGCGCCGTCTGATATTGAAAACCCAATTTTACGATAGGTAGATACATTATCAACAAGACATTTTTACAGTTTCTTCCTTGGTTTTCAAATACGTATTACTCATATATAATATTACAAGTTATCTTGTAATAAAACGTAGATTTCACTCACGCTTTTCCTCTCCTTATAATGTATTACTTCAGAACTAGATTAGTGTAACATTATGTTACACGACATATAATTTAAACTTGCACGTTGTAGTCGTTGTTTTTGTTGTTGTGTTAAAAGCGGAAGAAATGCGGGTATCTAGTGGATCGATGTATCTATCTATCTATCTATCTATAAAAAGTGAAAAGCCATAAAGTCAGGCGTTCCACTTAGGTGCATAGTCTACCTGTGTGATGTCATCTCTAACCCATATCCTACACGAATAAAGTGTGCTTGAAGTATTTATAGATTAAATTGTGGTAGGTAGTCGCTTATCGTTTATTGTTGTCTTGTTTATCTATGTACATAGTAACGACTTCTGAAATCGCGGCTTCCGAAGCCTGCCGCATGAAAATAGAAACGAAAAAATCGAATAAGAAATACGGCTCCGTAAGAGGACCATTCCATAGTTGGTGATCTCTGACAAGGTGAAGTATGATTCACTATTGTTCGGTTTTAGGTTAATTCCAGAAGCTGTATAAGGTTCAAAACATTTCTATTAGTAGAACGTGGGACTTTCTTTTCTCTTATAACTATTAATCGCGCCTCCTTTAATACAGGATTATCGTGAATCCTCAGGGGTATTCGATTTCATTCCGAAGAGTCGCAGAACATGAATTCTTCCAGCGAGAAATTTCTACATTTACACTATTTACTGACCCGTTGACATTCACGAAGATAATTCAGCCCCATAAAATAGCCAACACGTGTGTTAACGGAGACATTATCTGAGGTCTTTATAAACTCTACTGCGTTGAATTTTACTTGCATCTGCCAATATTCTCGTTAACAAAGTCGGATGATATAGTATTATGTCTTTGCGGATGCAGGTACCATATGCATATAGATTACTAATTAAAAATAGTAGGTAGTAATTGACAGTTAGCACAAATTAAAATGACTCGATTATGGTCAAATTGACAAGAAACATATTGGTGTCTATAATTTCTCATGAAAATGTCGTTGGTGCTTGGCTTTTGAAACAAAAGTTTTTATTGTCAAAAACTTAGACCTTACTATTTTTTATATATACCTAAAGCAATTCAAAATTTTAATTCTTTATGTGGAAGCAGTCGTACGTTGTAGCTCATCTAAATTAATTGAAAAACTTATTGGGATCGAAGCCTAGTAGATACATTTTGTATCTTATGGTTTTAATTAGAAATGGGTCAGGTACCCGGTTTGGATCCAGAACTAGGCGGATACGGCCCTTTTTTAGGATCCAACCGGGTACTGGATAATGGCGCGTTTAAGATTTAAGAATGTCCAGTGGTGTTAGGTGGTGGGAACAGGCAGGGTACAGTTTGAGACCTCTTCGTCCAGATCATTTGTTTGTTTGAAAAATTCTCATCTGAATGTGCTCTTAGACCACGACTATAGTATTTTCGTTGGTTCGGATCATTTTCGTTGATAGCATGTATATGTAGGTATCATTACTGGAATGTAACTCTTTCATTTACAACTTCATTAATAGTGATGGACACTTGTTTCGCAATAAGTTTCCAGAACTCCTTCTTGATACTGGTGAAGCTCGTTGATGTTGTTGGCCCTTTAGAATAGTATTTCTGAGCATCCAATTCCATTTGTTTTAAATCTTTCATCCTTTAAACTGTAAATGGCGTATTAGGTGGATCTGCCTGAAACTCCCTGTGCTGTTGTCTTTATAGAGTTGGTACATTTTCGTACATAAAATAGAATTCTTAAACAAGTTTTCTAAAAATAATCTCCCAAAGCCCAATCTGTGGTAGAAGTGTCGTAATCCTAGACAAAAATTTTCAGTCTCTCTCCAGTCTCTCAGTCTTTCGGAATGTTTCAGCCTCTCTGAGAGCGCCTCTCATAGTCTCTGTATGAGAGACTCGAACGATAAAATTGTTAATTCGGAGATTCGAGTCTCTCACAGAGAGACTGAATGAATAAAACTGAAAAAAACAAATTATCTCTCATTAAAATAACCCGAGGTAGTTTATAGTGGCTAAAAAATTGAAAATGACTTTTCATATTAGTATTTAATGTTAACCACTATTGAATATCAGTGTTTCATGTATATAGTATTAATTTATCTATCAAATTTCGGAAGAAGAAATAAATAATAAAATTCAATTGATCACATTCGTAAGTAATTTCTTTCTGGCGGAATCAAGTGCAATATCAGATCGGTAATAGTAATACAATGACGGACACGCTGCACCTACAACTCTCGCTCTCATTTTGTGTAATACTGCCAGAAAAAAATAAGAAATGAAAGTTAAGAAATGCACAACCTTGTCAGCCGCGTCCGTTATTACCGTTACTCATTGTGATTAAAGCTAACCAACTGTCTTCACGGTCGTTTTTATAACAACACAACTACATAATTTATTGTACATACTGCATGCAGTCTATCGAAAGAGTGAAGCCTCTGGTGACACGTTTTGGGACTTATGAGGTAAACGCGTCTTCCTTAACTCGAACCATTTTTAAATAACCTTACTTTTTGGATTGTATTAATAAGACCACAAGGTATTATATTGTTGAAGAATAGAACCGAAAAATGTTAGGAAAATTTGGTAAAGGCTGTAAGTAAAATGGTACTGTCGTAATTTGGGTTGAAAGGCATTCGTCGGTTCGATGCGAGATCTAAAGAAACTCCCCACTTATTCTAGCAAAACGTTTCAACTGAAGACGGTCTTTAAACTTGAATCAAGAGAGCAACAGTTTTAAGAGGTATTGCTTCAGAATTCCATGGGTCATAATCTTGAGTTGCGCAGTAACACATCTCCACCCCTTCGTTGATTTCTATATACATTTCTTGATAAGGATTTGTATGTACTTACTTGTACTTTTACACTTGCTTTCTAAGAATTACTATACAGCTTTTCAAATCAATTGAAAATTTAGCTGATAATAAAAGATGTGAAAAATTGAAAAATACTATTATGTTATAAAGTTCGTTAAGGAAGATCTCTACAAACCTCGACAAATTTGTTTAGTCAACGTTTATCTAACATAATAAAAAATAAATAAAAAATATTTTTCAATTAGCTTATCTGAGCACTGTTTTAATTTAAACCACATTTTTGATGTAGTTGGTGTCGTTTAGAATTCATGCATTCCAGAAAGTAGAATGCTGTTCCTATTTGTCTACCCCTCTACCCCTTCTAACCTCCGTTTCTGCCTCTAATATGTCTCTGACTAGACCTGCATACCTGAGAAGGTGTCCTACTAACCTATCTCGCCTATTTCTTATTGACTTCCATAGAATCCTTCGTTATCCTACTCCTTCCAATACCTCTTCATTTCTAACCTCCTCTATCCACATTATCCTCACAATTCGCCTGTAACACCACATTTCGAACGCTTCAAACCTTTTCTTTTCAGCCGCGCCCACTGTCCATGTTTCGCACCCGTACAGCGTTGTGCTCGAAACATACACCTTTAACAACCTGCTTCGAGTATCTAATAAATAATAAAATAAAAATATCCACCAATTTATTCCTCTCTCCTTTTGTCAATGACCACAAGATTATTCACATAAGATACAAAAATCGTTTAAAAGTTCATACCGACTCTGTCCAAGATTTAGTGTGACTGCCTTTGTAAAGAAGAAGTTGGTCGTTCATGGTGGTCGAAGTATGATGGTTATTGTTGTTTCTGTTCAAGTTCATCCTACCCAAAGTGAAAGGTTAAGGAAATACGTTTTTTTTAGAAGCTTCGACGTAGTCGCAAAGTTCAAGTATTGTTTGCATTCATGGAGCCTTTCGACAGAAAAGAAAAATCTCGATGCACAGTAACTGAACAAGACAACTGGATATGGAAGTAGATTATCTGATGAATAATACCGACTTAAGAGTATAAATCAGAATCGTATTTCTCGCCCAACAAAAGATGAATTTTCTTTCACAAACCATAACCGTATTATAACAACCTGAAGGATAACTACTTATCTACACATTTTTTTCGCTACAAAATTCCTGTAGATTCGCAGACTAACTGAAAGGAAACGAATGCTTTTTTTAGGGGTTAACGAAGTATAATCTTCTTATGCCTAAACACTAGGTGAAATTTTCTGTTAAATGTAATAATTAAAATTCTTACGATTATCTTGTGATTGACTTGTCTAAATCGTCGTCAGTCCTAAGACTGGTTAGACACGCACCTCCACTCTTTTCTATCCTGGGCTAATCTTCGCATTTCCCTAAAACTAGAACAACCCACATCCTTAACTATTTGCGAACAGTAATCTAATCTAGGTTTACCTCTATCCTTCCTAACTCCTGTTTCTGCATTCAATATATCTCTGACTAGTTCTTCATGCCTGACAAAGTGTCCTACCAACCTATCTCACCTGTTTCTTATTGATTTGAACTTTCTCTGTTGAGGATAACTGAACTTTATCTATGACATTTGCAGGATTCTTTTCGTTGTTATCGTATTATATTCGAGCTCCTACTAAACAAAACGGATATCACAACTTAAAATACGCATTTACAGGTGTTTCTTTAACTGAAACATTTTAATGACAACGTTTTCTAAACAAGCATAAAAAGTTATGAAATTCTGAATGTAATTTTATTCTCAACAATCCTTAAGTTTCCTTCAATGCTGTCTAGTAATGTTGAAAATTTGTACCTATTTTTGGATGGTAGTATCAAAGTAGTATATACGTTTATAGTTAGAAATAAGTGTGTATTCTGTAGTATACTTTAATTTTAATTTCTAATGTCCTTTTTCATCTTTCCAGGTCACTCCTTCAGAGTGTAGCTCGATGCCCTGCGAAGAATCGTGGAAAGCCAAGGCAGAAGAGTATGAATTAGAACACAGGAAATCAAAAGAGAGTTCTCCAGAAGAGTTAACCCGTACAGAAGTGAGACAAAGTGCAACAAAACGCGTTAAAAAATACTTCAAAAGATGTAAATATGCCTTATCCAAATCCAACAGTGGTGAGGCATCCAGCTCGATTGATTCATATTCGTCACTGTCGAATATCGATAAAAAAGCCGAAGAGTCGCTTCAAGACGTTACAGTTACGGATTTGACTGAAATTTTCGAAGACGTTTGCGTAGATACGTCGATAACTAACGATTTTAGTGATAAATTAGTCGTTGCTAACGTGATCGATGTTAAAGTGACGACGGGTGTTGTGCCAGAAAACTCGGATTACGTGAACGTTCGAACTGATCGTGAGCCGGAAAACTTAGAGCGCGTTGTTTCGGAAAATCTTGAGCCAATTAGTGAGCGTATTCAGGAACTTTTTTCCGAAAGTGTGGAAACTTTCGAGCCTGAACAGAGTGAAGTTGGATCCTCCGAATCTTTTCCCCACTTGACGGAAGAGCAAGAGAGGGTTAAGGATAAAGAAGAGGTCATAGATACAGGCAAAAGTAATCCCGACAACGGAATTGAGGTAAGTCATAGAATACGATTTTCCCTTTACATAAACAACTGCTCGTTCTAATCAATGTTACTAGTCTATAATTTGATCACACGTTTTAATGGTTTTAATTAAGATCGATTTTATTAATTCTTCTTCAAATTCGCCGTCAGTGGCTGATGGATGGTCCATTCATGGTTTTATACTTAACGTTGTATATTTTCGTACTATACGAGGGTGGATTGATAAGTTTCCGGCCTGACCAAGAAAAACAAGGTTTTTAAAAATTTTTTTTTTTTATTTCTCAACATAATCTCCTCCAAGGCTGATACATTTCTCATAGCGGTGTTCCAGTCTATTAATGCCATCTCTATAGACTGATTCGTCAAGCTCCTCAAAATAACCATTTACAGCTTCGATTACTTCTTCATTGTCCGCAAATCTCTTACCGCCAAGCCATTTTTTGAGATTAGGGAACAGAAAATAGTCACTCGGGGCTAGGTCTGGAGAGTAAGGAGGGTGCGGCATCAATTCAAACTTTAGATCGTTGATTTTAGCCGTCGCAACGATTGACGTGTGCGCTGGTGCGTTATCGTGATGAAACAAGATTTTTTTCTTCGCCAGATGAGGTCGTTTAATTTTCACCTCGTGGCTCAAACGTTGCAATAAGTCTGCGTAGTATTGACCAGTGATAGTATTACCCTTTGCAAGGTAATCAATGTATATAATACCTCTTGCATCCCAAAAAACAGTAGCCATAACCTTGTTCGCCGAAAAAATTGTTTTTGCCTTCTTTGGAGTTGGTTCCCCTGGTCCAATCCACTGTTTAGACTGTTCTTTGGTTTCAGGAGTGTAGTGGTGGACCCACGTTTCGTCAACGGTTACGAATCGACGCAAAAATTCGCTTGGATTACGCTTATACAATGACAAATTTGCGGTAGAAATGTTTTTTCGAATCAATTTTTGGTCGACTGTTAGCAAACGCGGCACCCATCTTGCACAGAGCTTTTCCATATGCAAATGTTGGTGCAAAATATGTTGCACACGTTCATATGACATCTTACAGGTCTCAGCTATCTCACGCACTTTCAATCTGCGGTCTCCCAGCACTATTTGATGAATTTTTTCGATCATATCTGGAGTTGTGACCTCAACGGGGCGTCCTGAGCGAGGCCCATCAGAGGTGCTCACACGACCCTTTTTAAACTCGGAAACCCACTGCTTAACGGTTGAATATGACGGGGAGGATGTCCCCAGTGTTGAGTCCATCTCTTTTTTAATTTCCTTCGGCGTTAACCCCTTCAAATAAAAGTATTTGATGACAGCACGATTTTCCTGCTTTTCCATTTTTACGAAAACCACAGAGGCGTCTTGTTCAGCGTGCTGTCAAACCTACACTAGCAAGGAGATCGGGCTGAAACTATAGCTACAAGCTATCCAAGGATGGTACTATAGAATGTCACCTCAAGGTAGGCCTAGTGGCGTCATCTCTTGGTTAGGCCGGAAACTTATCAATCCACCCTCGTATTAATGTTCATTAATTTTATAATCTGTTGAATTTGATATAAACTCTCATCAACTTTATTGCAAATTTGTACTGAAATTTGTTATCAATCAATTTTATTTAAAAATTATATCGATTTGTAAAGATAAATTACCCAATTACGTATTATTCATAATAATTACTGTCACTTATTGATTTTATGGCAATAAAGAAAGCTTAATATAAAATAAATCCAAGCTATATCCGCAGGTAATTCTCATAAGCAAATATATCTTCTATAGCAACGTCTTAAGAATGCATGTACATAACTTAATGGATCAACACTCTATATATGTACATAAGACTCGGTAATGGATAATGATAGTCTTATTAATATGTCATTTCATCCAGCCTATCAATATGTGATGATTAGGTGCTTTTGCGGCAAACTTCTTATGCAGTCGGCAAATCCTTGAAAACCTTCATAATAAAAATGAAGTTTATCACGATACTTTATGAAACTGAGATAAATATTTGAACTTAATGATGTAATTTCAATTATGACTAGCTAACGACAACCCGCTTCTCAGGGTTACATTCTTACTTTTAATCTAAACGGGTGTTTGGTGGTTGATTTACAAACCCAAACGCACACCAGACTGGAGTAATCTCTTATAGGAGACCACTTTGGTCAAAATGGTACACTCTAGACTCTTCAGGACCAGTTCAGTCTAGTAAATTCAAACGAAAGAGAATCCTAGAGATACTCGACAATATTCTGGTTAGAAACAAATAAAAACGTTGTACAATATCACGTATTTTAAACAGGTGTATACAGGCTGGTGGTCGACTGGCACACCCACAAACCCCCCAAACTGGAGAAATTACAGAAGATTCCAAACAGTTAGTAGAACAACTTGGTCAAAATATGTACAATATTCCCTAATATATTAACATGACTTCTCATTCATAACGTTCTGGAACATTCTAGAATGTTCTAAACTCTTCCGGACCAGTTCATTCTAATTATAGCGAAGGAGAATCCTAGAGATACTCGAGAATATTCTAGCTAGAAACGGAAATGGAGAAATTATAGAAGATTCCATACAGTTTATAGAACACTTTGGTCAAAATATATACAAAAATCATTATTACATTAAATTGGCTTCTGGCTTCTCATACATACCGGTTCTGGTACATTCTAGAACGTTCTAGAGGAGCAGTTCATTCTAGTAAATTATAGCGAAGGACAATCCTAGAAATACTTGAGAATATTCTAGCTGGAAAGAAGAAAAAACATTGTTGTACAATATCACTTATTTTAAAAGGATATATAGAAATCGGTGATAATAGTGGTAGAAACCGATGTGTGGAGGCTGATGGTCGACTCGCACACCCACCAAGTTCAACAATTTCAATATATCTTGCATTAAATCGTAAATGATGTACACTTGAGTCAACTTGCAGACATTTCAAACTTCATTGAAAGTAAATCGCGTGCTTCTGTTCTATTTGTTTTAGTGAATGGAATTGACTGAACACAATTAGCACTAAACTTTTTACAATGTGGCGTGGGTAATTGCAAACGATCACTTCATAATATTTATGTAGATAAGCGTATGCCTGATGTACGTTAAAAGCTTCCACTTGCCGATTTTCATTACTTGCGCTCGTAGGTTTGCAAGAACGAACTATTGGCACCTGCTTGAAAGTTAAGTGCTCCGTTAATGAATTTATTCCGCTGGCAAACAGACAAATAAATATGAAAAGCGCGCATGACTGACTGACTTACTTGCACTTGAATTAACATCGAATCTGACTTATTGGTCTGATCTACGGAATCGGGATTTATTACAGTAATTAAGAGAGTTTCAGTACCAGAATAAATATTAAATGTAACCGTTTCTAAAACCAGAACATAAATAAATAACTAAATTCATTAAAAATCAATAGATATAAAAACAAGATATTTTTGTCGATGCGGCGTTTTCTTCGGGGCTCTTTTGGCCGTGGTCCGTGGAATTTTACTTTTCCAAACGTCTCGCCGTTCTGATGATGATCAGTGACGACTCAGCACTTGTCCAGTCACCACTGAAGATGCCGTCAGCAAAGAACGGCGAAACGTCTGGAAAAGCAAGATTCCACGGACCACGGCCAAAAAGTAAGATATTTTTTAAAGGATGATATAGATTATACAATAATTACCCATCTTAAATCTCTATTAAAGATTACTACTTTTAAACCTCCCCTCGTAGTCTGTATCTATTTATCAAACTTATGTAAATAATAATATTTAGTAGTAAATACTCCAATGGAATGTTAGGACAAGACGCAAGTAGGGAAATTAGAAAATTTGAAAGTTGATACATGGTTTGTATAAAGAGCAACAAGCACCTTTAGAGCTTGAGCAACAACGCAACAACGTAGAGCAGTAAATTTTAGGAAAGGGGTCAGACAAGGATGCATTTACATACTTATTAATTTATACATCGAAAACGCGATCAACATCATTAAAGATAGTACAACTGTAGAGATAGATGTACAAGGGTAAAAAATTAGTATGCTTATAATTGCAGATAAAATAACAATATTAGCATCTAGCAAGGTGGAGTTAGAGATAACCTTAAATACAATGGAAGCGATTTTGAGAAAACAATATTTGATGAAATTAAATAATAGTAAAACAAAAATACTGGTATAAGAAGGAAGAAAAAGTAGAGAAAAGCGAATATAAAGATAGGAGATGGAAATTAAAAGAAGTGGCTGATTTTCAGTATCTTAGGAAGTCAGGACGGTAGAAATAGTAAGGATATAAAGTAGAGGATAGCGCAGGGTAGAGTCGTCTTCAATAAAAAGAAGTCATTCTACGCTCACGAACGGTTAATTTAGAAATCCGAAAAAGATTGTTGAAGTTGTATGTTTGGACCGCGTCATGGACGGTATGTAAAGGTTAGAATCATTCGAAATGTAGTGTTACCGGCAAATGATGATGCTACCGTCGATAGAGAATATTAGAAGTGAAGAGGTATTAGAAAGAATAGTAGAACAGAAGACAGAAGTCATTAAGAAACAGGCGAAATGGGTTGGTAGAGCACCTTCTCATGCATGAAGGGCTATTCAAAGACATGGTAGAATCTAAAACAGGAGTTAGACGGGGTAGAGGTAGACTTAGATTAGTTTACTGTTCACAAATAGTTAAGGATATGGGATGTTCTAGTTTTAAGGAAATGCGAAGATTGGCTCAGAATAGGAATGCTAGGAAGTGTGTGTAAAACCAGTCTTGGGAACGACAATCTTATGATGATGATGAATATGGAATTTCATCATATAAATACCAAAATCACTCAGTTTATCGGTAAACTAGGTTTTCCGAAATTTCTCGTCTCATAGGTACCTATAATGCATAATACAATAAAGGATATGCCGCCAGTTACAAGTTGTACGAAAGAAAGTTAGTCAACTACTCAGCCAGACAAAAAACTCCCGATAACATTTTTGTCCATTGTATCCTTGAATATTTTGAACACATTAAATCTTTTATTTGCAAGGTCTATTCATTAGGTCTTTCAATTTCATTAATTAATTGTTAAGGCGATAATATGATAGCTAATGCGAAGAAAGGTGATACATCAGGATATTAGTGCTTTAGAGTTTGTGATGCATTTAAGTGATAACACCTGTGTAAACGTTTCCTCATGTAGCAGTCGCATGTCTTTCGTTAGAAAGGTTAATTAAAGAATAATATCGAGATAATTAATCGTTCCTTAAATAAAATGACGAGAAGTTTCAACGCTACATTGATTTAGAAAATTCCCTTTCTATTTCTTTAAGAAGACGCCTTCACGAACAATGCACTGAACAATTATACACTTTACCATATTTTCCATATGTGTAGGCATGTTATCCGATAAATATAATTGTACAATATTAACTAAATGAATCAATAGAAGAACAGAGATCATTATGGAAGTCAATAAGAAATAGGTGAGATAGGTTGACATATTAGGAGCATGAACAGGAGTTAAGAGGAGTAGAAGTAGACCTAGATTGGATTAGGGTCACAAAAAGCTAAGGATGTGGATGCTTTCGTTTGAGGGAAATGCGAAGATTAGCTCATGTTAGGAAAAGGTAGAGGAGTCTTAGGACTGATGACCTTTTGATGATGATGAACTACATGAGGGAAACTATTCTAATATCATAGTCGACACAAATAAGCCGATAGTATACTTGGAATTAATTTAAATCCTTTAAAACTTTAGATAAATTTGAACAAAAATCAATATTCTTAAAGGTCAAGCTGTTTTCCTTATGATAAAAATAAATATGTAATTACTATAGTCCAGTAACAAATATTTACGACAAATACATCCGTTAGGTCGTTCTTCTAATACCTTTCCATCATCAGAACTGTTCTTCTTCATCGCTATTTAAACATAGGTACTCCGGACCAGAGATCTTATGATTATATGCACTTTGATACATTGGTTATCTTTTCCTTCGTTGACTATTTGGTTCTTGTATCTCGAAAGTTTGCCTACCCTCACTAATGGCTAAAGGGTAATATTAAAAAAATATAACATGGAAATAAAATAAACCAAAAAGTACCACTTCAATTACCACAAAACTTGGTCACTGAGGACATGTATTTTGCCCACTTCTAATGCGAGCATTGCCTATCATCGCGAGGCAACCAAGTTTTGTGGTGATTAGTATGAGTCTCTTTTTCGTTCATTTATTCCTTTACCACTGTCTCCACTCTCTACTTAGAAGTAAAATATAATCTCAGATTAAAATTAAATCACTCTAAAACGAATTTTTTTTCACTTTCATTTGGGCCTTACAAAGCGAAGATTTAATTTTATATTTTAATTCATAGAAAATTACATTTAATAACTGCAGTAATGATTAATATATCCGTTTGTAAACTTATATTACCGCGAAAATAATTCTCCACTGAGTTTATTAGGCAGAAAACTCTAAAGCATGAGGAAATGAATGAAACAAATTATAGTAACGCCGCTTAGGTATGCGTTTCTTTTTATGGAAAATGGCACAATTGATCTGACACTTATAGGTCCCAACGTAAGTTATAATTTTAATCATTGCTTCGTCTCAGTAATCATTTGCAAATCCCAAATACGCTAAACTTTCTCTTGGATACTGTTTAGCAGAATACAAAAGAGAACACTGAGAAGTGCGAGGCTATTGCAGGGCCTAGATCGTGCTGGCGTGTTTTTTTAAGATTGGACGATCGTCCGTCCTGCTTGTAGAAGGTGACTCCGAAAATGGAAATTTAACTTTAGACATGAAATATGCAATATATTCTCGCATAAAGGTATTGCACGAAAAACCAATTTACAACCAATCGACGATAGCCGTTAAAGCCTAACATCCAAAAGTATATATTTTCTATAAATACCTAAATGTATTAAAAACGGTTTCCGTTAGTAATTTATCGAACGGAGAGAACTCTGAAAAAATTATTTGTAACCGAGCAGTATGGCCTAGAGGTTTAGACCATTGCTTAGCATTAGGGAGGACCCCGGTTTTTTAAAGTTTTTCTGTGGTTTTCTTTGATCACTTAGGTAAATGCTAGGGCATTAATATTCCACAGATAATCTCTCATTCTCTTCTGCCTTCATTTCGTCCGTCTCAACTTTCTCTTCCCAACCACCACCCACCCATTTCCACGATTCCTGAAAGCAGGCTGAAGAGGGCATTCCGCCCTACCTTCCGGCGTAGTCCGGAGGGACTGCCCGCCCACCAGCATGGTGGGAATAAAACATCCAAAAAGTTTTTTTCTAATAGCAAGTACCATATTGTTGTTGTTGTTGATCGAAAAGCTCATCGAGAGAACAAACGCATCATGTTCATTGTGAAACATCCACATCGCGAATTTCGTGTCGTGGCTATCATGCTATCCGACCACACCGCTTTATGACAATAAAGAAAAGGCGAGAAGCGTATGGAACCATATTTGAATACGACGCACAGTGAATTGCGATGTGGGCCCTACAGTTTTAATAACCTCGAAATTTTTCTTTTGGAAATATTTTTGTACAAGACAAACAATATCGTTAATCCTATTTCTGCTGCCAAAATTGAAAACCGCTGTATGAGTATTGGTAAACTACCTGTCCATCATGATATGGTTACACCAATTGGTGCTAAGT
Source organism: Agrilus planipennis (assembly GCF_000699045.2). Classification (NCBI taxonomy): domain Eukaryota; kingdom Metazoa; phylum Arthropoda; class Insecta; order Coleoptera; family Buprestidae; genus Agrilus; species Agrilus planipennis. Next base: position 354,134 of record NW_020442403.1, read on the forward strand.
GTCATTGCTTTTTTCATTGTCACAACGCGCTATGGTCGTATAGCACAATAGCCACAACGCGAATTTTGCTATGTGATCTTTCTGTAATTGTTACAACGCGTTGTAAACGTTTTCATAAGAGCCACAACACGAACTTTGCGATGTGAATATTTTACAGCAACCACAACGCATTGTGGCCGTATAGCTTGATAGCCACAACGCGAATTTTGCTATGTGATCTTTCTGTAAATGTTACAACGCGTCGTAAACGTTTTCATAAGAGCCACAACACGAACTTTGCGATGTGAATATTTTACAACAACCACAACGCATTGTGGCCGTATAGCTTGATAGACACAACGCGAATTTTGCTAGGTGGTCTTTATATATATTAATTGTCATAACACGTCGTGGGCGTTTTCATAAGAGCCATAACACGAATTACGCGATGTGGGTGTTTCATAGCAACCACAACGCGAATTTTGCTATGTGGTCTTTCTATAATTGTTACAACGGGTCGTGAGTGTTTTCATAAGAGCCATAACAATAATTTCGTGATGTAAATGTTTTACAGCAACCACAACGCGTTGTGGTGTTTTTCGCTCAATTCCGATCTTTGAACCTAACACATACAATGTGGTTCACACGCTTTACGATTAGATAGGTCCTGTTTGTGACAACATGGCCATTACCATTAGTTTCTTTCGGTGGTTTCTATAGCTGATATCAACTTTGAGTTGATTAGTTTTCTTATGCAACATTAAAGAGGTTTTAAAGTATAGCAAAACAAAGCATCATAAATAGCTACTAGACTTTATGGGATGCGTATACGCCTATATTTGAAAGTTCAAAAGAGCGTTTCCTTGCTTTATTGTTTGAAGAAGAACTTTCGCCAATGATAAATATTCTCTTGTTTTGATGTTTCGTGAGAATTACACCCAATGATTACATGCTAAAAGATTGGATGGATTTCTCTATTATGTCGTTCGATTGACTGATTATACTATGTTATCTATATATACAAGTTGTCCCACCGTAGATAATTATGAATGACACATATGACATACCACAATGATACAAAATGGTATTAAACGTCTAAATTAAAAAAAAGGTTGACAATTATTCAATAGCTTTTAACCGCTGGCCAAAACTACATACAAGATCTTGCAATTTTTGGCATATCCTATTTTTCACTTTTGATTTCGAAGATTTGAAAGAAGATTGTGTCTTAGCTTTTGGCGTTTTTTTATGAATTAGGGAGTGACCTACCGAGTTGATTACTTACTGTTTTTTTTTGTTTCTGTGGAAGAGGGGAAATCTTCAAGAGACACCCAGACGTCCGTAGTATCGGATTCCCGAGGAAGGTGTCCTTAAACCTTCTAGGATCGTGTTTGGTTCTCTTTGATACCAAATGCGTAAAATCGGCAATTTTTATGTTATATCCGTGTATTTGTAAATAAATTTTATGCAAATAATATTCTCTTTGTATCTTTGATTTCAATGGACTTGTTATGTGATGGGACAAGCTGTATATGTATATTTACACGCCTTCTTCTATTTCCTAGTCGTCTTTAGAGCGCGTTCCTTTAATAACACGACGATGACGGTTATCCATCGTGCGTGACTAAACTAATTACGATGGCACTTACAAGGTGCTTTTTCGGTTTCTCTATCCCTTTTCTGGTAGTATACATGACATTGGTTTTTATCTTTTTTTTTTTTGAGTTAACTTATCAAACAGTTGTGCAATGCTGTTACATTAAGCATTATAATACTCGCGATGCGTCGTCATGAACCATTAATTTTTAACAAACAATTAACCATATCCATAATATGTAATACGTAAAATATTAACTTTAGGAGTACGTCAAAAACAAACGGTTGTAATAAGTCATACATTCGCATTGAGGGTTTTATACCGCTTATAATTAACATCTTTAAGAAAAAAGAGAGGCGCGGATAGATGCAAGAAATTTAAAACAATTATTAGAATCGCATGGAGACTCAGTTATAGAACTTGAGCAGCAACGCAGAGAAGTAAATATTAGGAACGGAATCAAATAAGGATGCAGACTGTCACCACTACATCATTAAAGACAGGACTAATTTAAAGATTGATATACAGAGGCAAAAGATTAGTATGCTTAGATTGGCAGATTATATTAACCAAGAAGTTTAGACCTTTGCTTAGCATTTGGGAGGACTCCGCTTCGATTCCGGGTCCGTCTGCCTTGCTCCAAGTTTTTCTGTGGTTTCCTTGGATCACATAGGTCAATGCTGAGGTAATAATATTCCACAGATAATCTTTCATTCTCTTCCATCTTTATTTCGTCCGCTTCATTTTTTTCACCTAAACCACCACGCACCCAATCCCACGATTCCTGAAAAGAGGCTGAAGAGGGCCTTCCGCCCTACCTTCCAGCATAGACCAGAGGGACTATCCACCAATTGGCATTACTGGCTGGTGGGAATGAAAAACCCAAAAGTTTTTTCAGATACTATAGCATATTAGCAACGGTTAGTTTATAATTTTTAAAGAGATTGTTAAAGGGGTATGAAATGTGCGAAATGTGGACGGTGGACGAAGTGAAAAAGGTTAAGCACCTCTTTTACCTCTGCATAATGTTTTTCGCATTAACTTGCTTTGTTGTAATGGGTCTTCTAAGTTATAAATTCTTATGTATCTACGGTTCAAGTCCTGCAAAGATACAAATCCCCACAGTTCCATTTGTCTTTGCCGTTATTGTTCATAATTTACAATGAGATATAGAGGAGAGAATCAGAAAATAATGACGGGCTTAAGGTTACAGTGTATCGGGGTAATTATTACATAATTTCTCATTCGATGCAATTTAACCGAACAATTCAGAATCTTGTAATTTACTCTACATCCTTGAGGATGATTTACTGCTCTGATTATTGTCCGATTACAGAGCTTAATATATCGTGTTTTCCGCAAGAGCGGTACCGAGGCAATTACCAATTACGGGAAATACGATCTGATTCGAAAGATAACGTATGTTCTTTTATATATTTATCGCTTATCAAGAAATTATCCAATTGGTACCTAAAAATTATTTTGTTTAATGTATGGCGTACACCTTTTCTCAATAAATGACAGACAAAGATCTCAGTTTGTGTGGCAAAAGGACTTTTTTACTCTGTCTATGAACATTCGTTTGTAGTGGAGAAAGGATAAAGAAATATGTCGCTCTTTTTTTAAAATGAATCATTGTAGTCGTTTGGACTTTACCTAGTGAACAGAATTCACACGAAGGCCTCATTTTATGTGCTACAACAATTTTTCTGTTCTTACTATGAAATTTCCGTTGCAGTGAAGTTTGTGTTATCTATTTCATGAGAAAACACCAAAATTAAAATATTTTTCACGTTCATCACAATTTTTCGATAAAAAATTGTTAAAAGATCTATCTAGAGGCCTCACTTTCCATTACTTTTCGTTTTTTAAAGTTCCTAGTCCGACCGGAATTTCTTATTAATGTACCAGTTAAAACCTTTTCATTGACAACAGTGAAAAGAAAAAGGCTTCTAACCGAATTAAAATTTAAATTCTTTTGTTTTCAAAAAAGTATTACGAAGATATTATTATTATTATTATTCTGACATTCGGTGATTTCAGCCACTAACAAAATCGTAATATCTACAGTACACATTTTCCTTTACAGCTATCAAATTTGTTGTCAAAAAATGCATTATGTAATGCTTCCAATTTCCGTTTTAAAATTATTGAAAATATCTAAAGTATGCAACATGAACTCATATTGTTTTACACTCTTATGTTGCCAAATAAAGCATGCTACCTTTAGAAGCTTGATCTAACATTACAATCTTAATGATAGCTGTGAGCGTAAGAGATAAAATAAAGTTTGTAGGAATTAGTAGCGGCAAGTCCGCGCCAGCTATTAATTATTTCGAGCTAATTTGAATTACCGGCTTAATTGTTTAAAAGCGAGACTTCCGCAAATGAACGATAACGCAATTATGTTAAATAGCGCGCGCGTGTATGTGTCTGTATGTCTGTTCGCGTTTGTGCACTCACTTCTATGGCCGATCATCATTTAGCAAGGCTTTGGAGCAATTACTGACGCTAACACACGCACGTCGATACTTATTCTTAGACAATTAAGGCGATGAGAAATTATTATCTTACCAATTAACTTAAATAATTTAATTATGTTACATCAAAACAGGAAATAAGTCGCGTACTTATCCGTTATTTAAATAAATATGCTATTGAATAAAATAATTCGAAGTGGTCTGTATGCTGTCGAAACTGCCAGACTTCGAATTATTTTATTCGATTATGGTAACGTGCCTATCACGTTGAGATTAGCTAAACCGGGATTCGTTTCAGCAAGTAGATATCCATGTATTTAAATGGACCTTGTTGGAGCATACGTAATCCTAAAATGTAGCATCGTACTACAGATGGCGTTTACCGCGCCATTTGTGGTATTTTTGAAAACGCGCTGTTAAGACAGCAGGTAAAAGTTGGTCTGTGTTCTGTTGGAGCTGTCTACGACGCGCTGATGAGATCCAAAAAGATCGAAATCGCGATCCGCGTCTGGCAGTTTCGACAGAATACAGACCACTTCGAATTATTTTATTCGATTATGGTAACGTGCCTATCACGTTAAGGTGAGCTACGCCGGGATTCGTTTCAGCAAGTAGATATCCATATATTTAAATGGACCTTGTTGGAGCTTACGTAATCCTAAAATGTAGCATCGTACTACAGATGGCGTTTACCGCGCCATTTGTAGTATTTTTTAAATATGCTATTGTTTGAGAAATCTAAAGTTATTGTTTCTATACCTATATAGGCTGATTCGTTGAAACCGTCAGTTGAAGGTATTACTTGTTGTAGTAGTACCGAAAAAACTAAAAAGAGACTCACCCAAGACACCATTAATAAACCCACTATGTGCGGACACGTGTTTCGTCCACTTCTAATGCGAGAATTATCAACGCAAGACGAAACACGTGTTCGTACTGGACAGGCTTAGTAGTAACATATGTTGGGTCTCTTTTTTAGTATATTTATTCCTTTAGTGTAGCCTCAATTTTTACATAGCAGTACCAGTTTACTAAAACAGAGTCGGGTAAAATTAGGGGTGATGGTTGAAAGTCGATAGGTGTTTTACTAGGTTGTAAGTGAATGTAATTAAGAACGTAAAGGATAAAAAGTAAACGATTGAATAATATTGATGCGCTCTGCGTCTAATAATAACGCTACGATCTGGGGTCAGGGAGGTTTTTTTACCGTGACTGGTTTGGGGATACTTTCAGGTTCGTATAATCATGAGAACAGAAAAAATCGTATCTTCTTAGTCACTTTTGTTCTTTTGAAATTTTGGATAGTAGTATAGTTAAGAATACTGGGAAAGTCTATTATCTAAGACTCACACCCCATTAAGGTTATTATTTGGTTATTTCCAAGTAAAACAGAAAGCTCACCCGAAAATAAAATTTAGCAGAAAATTTCAGCTGTTTTAGGAAATACAGGGGAGGAAGTGCGTATCTAACCAATCTTCGTACCGGTGACCCTATGATTAGGATAACTACAAAAATTTTTAGTCATATTCTATGAGTCTAATTTTTGATGGTGGTTCTAAAACTACTCAAAAAGCTCAATTGAAATTTATCGATGTCCAACACTGTTTTTTTGTCAAGCATTTACACATGAATTTACTGTTCATCTGAACGGGTATGTGATTGTACATATTTCGACGTATACGCAAAATTTCCCTTTTTAGAATTTATTTAGAACACGACTTTATACGGCGATTGGTTTTTTTTTTTCATTTGTTACCTTTTGTTTTAGCCGTGGTGTTGAGGTCATTTCCCACGGAATAGTGGCACACCGCGTCGATAAGAGGGACAGGTAAATACAATTGTGAGTACCTAGATCGCAACGGCCACGGGCGGCGCGGCTATGTCCACGGCGTGGCGGCGCCGGTTCGTTGTATGACAATAATGAGATAAAAGAGTTATGCATTGAAACTCATGGTGACCTGCTTCAAAATAATAAATTGTCCAATGGCCAACGAGTGAAACTCCCGTCATTTATGAGAATTGCAAACCAACGATATACATAGATAAATATGGAGTAGGCTCGCGCAAATTAAGCACGTTACAGAAAACACAATGGATATAATCCACAACCAATTGTTAATAACTAATCATTTTAAAGACAATTGTTCAATAATAAATTATGTATATAGGATAATATTCACAAGTAGATGTCTGACGCAGGAACAATATGACAGATTTTGATTGATAAGGAACACATTTTGACAAAGACTATCTGTAAGAGATTCAGAATAGCGAGGGATTATTACAACAAGACAACATTTAAAACACAAAACATTTTTTTTACAATTACCCCTTTTTCCGTGTTTTATAGTTTCTCACAATATGACAATTATCGTCAAACACATAATACAGTTAAACGATACCAAATACTCCATTTATTCATTTATGTAAGTAATGAATTAGAATTATCAAGTTACAAACGGGTACCAGAAATATCATTATCATCATAAGGTAGTCAGGTTGGTTGGACATGCACTTTCACTCCTTCTTATCCTGAACTAATCTTCGCGTTTCCCTAAAACTAGAACATCCCACATCCTTAACTATTTGTGAACGCTAATCTAATTTAGGTCTACTTCTACTCCTCTTAACGCCTGTTCTAATATGTCTCTAACTAGACCTTCATGTCTGAGAAGGTGTCCTACCAATCTATCTCGCCTATTTTTTATTGACTCCTATAAAGTTCTCTGTTCTCCAATTCTTTCTGACTGTTTAAGGATGTTTGGGGGGTATGCCAAAATGCTACGAGAGACAAATAAAAATTTGGAATAACGTTCCTCATTCAATTCTAAAAGACCTGTAAAAATTACAAATCGAGTCACTAAATCGTTAAAAAGTTATTGAAATTTTAAAAATTTTATGGAGATTCGTTAACCGAACAGATTAAATTTATTTTTATTAGCAGAAAAAAAGCTACCAGAAATTTCATACTTTTATAATAAGTAACTTGAACTTGGAGAATCACTTTAGCATAAGATTATTCAAATTCACTAAATGGTTATCGAGGAAAAAATGAAAAATTAGCTGAAAATCTCGTTTCTACTTGATAATATAATGATAATATTTATAATTGTCTGAAATAAATGCAATTTTAAAGTTTTAATTATTATTTAAACATATTAAAAAGTTTTACGCTCATTATTAATAGAGATTGAAACTAAATATTTTTTGTTTCGAAGTTGAAATCAAGGCATATTCACTGCCAAAAGTCAGTTAAAAATTTTCCATATTATTCGTTATTTCTTATTTTATTCAAAGTTTTTGGTCACATTCCAAATTTTCTCTCAAACCGTATACTTTTTTTAGTATAGATAGCATTTATTTACCTCATAATATGCTGCAAAACCTAATTAATCACGAATTTCTAATTTTATGTACCTTTATGTTTCCGATTGTACCTCCCAAACATCCTTAAGTACCTATCTAGTTTTGTTCTTGATCATAAACAATGACTGCTTTTGTAAATGAAATCTTAATAGTCAATATATCTATTACCTGATCAAGATCAATTTCGGTTGATCAGTGAAGAAAAACTTTTTCGACTTCACCAAAATGAAAAGTAGTAAATAAATTTTTGTTTTCAATGTAATAATGTAAGGTTTTCCTCTATTTGAAACCATTGACGAGCAACTAGTCTCTTCTAAATCGAATTTCTAATAGTAGCTTAACTGCAGTTTTCCTAGATAGAAATTTTACTTATTTCCATTTGTACCCTTGTGTTTATGAAGTGTCCTTTTATTTTCCTCTTAAAAATACAGAGAAAGCAGAGATTTAACTAGTAATAAGTGTGCTTACTTCCGCATAGAATACATTACGAAAGTTATTTTGTAAGGACCCAATCATCGCGCACTGAATCGTTTGTAAAATAACAGCCATCCATGCTTTTAGTAATTTATTGCTTTTGTGATAACCTTTGCATACTATGCACAAGAGTGTTGCTTATGTGAAATTAGTTTCTTTATATGGCAATAAGTTCCTCACGTTCTTACTGTCCTTTGCCTTTCGATAAATGTCACAAACTGTTTCTACAATATAAAGTAACGAAATCTAATGTTATAATCTTTAAATTTTTCTCATTGTCGAATCCTGGTTAAGCGACCTAAAATTTCCGCGCCAACTAACGTTAAACAGTCTATACATTTCCTACAACTAAAATCTTCTTATTAGGGAATACAGAACGGAGTTAAAAGAAGGTATCACAAAGCTGACGATTCTGTTTCGACAAATATGCCATTATTCAAATGAAAACAGTTTCTATGTTTAAAATGTAAAATATGACGGAATTGTATCCTTCTGAATAATGGCATAAATGCCGAAATGGATTAGACAAGGATTTAATAAACTTTATAAAGTAATTTCAAAGTTAATGTGACATTCAATCGGTTTTAAGATTAAAATCTTCCTACTAATTTTGTATAAAAGAAGTAATGAAGGATTAAGAATATAGATTAAATGATTAATTAGCTTATAAGTTTTCATACTTTATTGTAACTTCTGCAAATTATTTATCAGATAAACATAACGCATGCCTTTTGAAGATTAAGATATTTCAAAATCTGGAACCAGCGTTCCGAAGTACGTACGAATACAGTTCTGATCTTTGGTAGAAAGAAGATTCGGTCTATAGGGCCGTGATCTAACTGAACTATTGTGTCCAGACGTTTCGTCAGCTACTGCGGCTGACATCCTCAGTGGTAGTGCTGCGCTGTCGAGACTTCGAGATATAATCTACGTTCACATTGTCAACGCAGCACTACCACTGAGGATGTCAGCCGCAGTAGCGTCTGGACACAATAGTTCACTTAGACAACGGCCCTATAGCCCGAATCTTCTTTCTGCTGTGGATTCCGGCCGTGAAAGTCTTTGTTCTTATATAGTTCTGATCTCGTTAGTTTCCATATCAGCATTGACCTGTGCAGTCAGTAACTTGTCAAACAAAAGCTTTATCGAAAACCTTTTTTCTATCAGGATAAAGTTCCCTAAATTAAAAATGTATCAAAAAAATTTCATTACTGGTTTATAGTTGAGTACATGAAAGCTATTTATAATAACAAATTTTTATAACGCAGGACAGATGAGCTTATACCTATGTATTGAAATTTTTCGCTTCGAAAAGCGGAACTTCGCAATTATCAATTTACATTCAATAGACGCAACATTATTATCACATTTTTCCTTTTATTATTCTAACGTGTACATCGCCATACGAGGTTCAACAAAAAAGCACACATTTGAATGAAATCAGTATTTTAGAAATAATTACCTTCTCAATTAGTTTTATTTTGATTAATCTGTTAGCGTACACATATACTGTTTACAATTTCCTTTCAATACTAATTAAAGTGGGAAGATTTTCTTATATCGTTTCAGTACTTCCTCCATAGAAAGTGTTAATTCATATATATTCATAAAACGCAACATCCATTCATTCATTATTATAAAAAATTAAGCGACTTACGGTGTAGAAATAGCAATTACTGATAGTTTCCTCGTAGTATTTCGTAAAAATTGTATTGCTTTAGTTAGTGAAGGTGAAAAATGTCTTTTGCAAATTATGCCGGAGCAGTGTGAGCGTGTCGTCGTCGTGACCAACGAGCTAAGTATTTTAAAACAAAATATTTTGTAATTACATATGACTTTAGCATTTCCCTTTCGTGATTTTACCATCTTCCGGTATGCCTTATTTATAAATTCCTAGCAGCCATTGCACTAAGTGTTTACTAACCTTTGGTAATCAATTTAGAAAACAACCTCAGTTAGCTTAATCAGCTATTTTCCTTTTAAGCTCGTAAATTACTGTTATTAGAGTTTCAATGAAAAACCAACTACGGAAGTCGCTTTTCAATAACTGTTACTATTTACTGAAATCATCAGTGGGATTTATTCCAATCTTACAGCCATTGCTCTTTTATTATTGCTTTAAAGGTATACATTCGAAAAATCACTGGCCTAACCGAAGTTGCTGCATAAAACCAAGTTGATATAATATCAAAAGTTATCGGCAGCAAGTCGCCATCCAGCGGTATTTAATGCTAACTGTAGTGGTTGACTTGTCTATATGTTTAAATAAACGTAGAGATAGTTTAGAATCCCGTGGGCCATGACCTTTGGTTGCGCAGTGACAAAACAATTGAATAGTAAATATATGCTTCTGATTCTCATTAGCTGTTATCACTTACATGGTTAACTGTCCAATGCCCCATTATGACAATATATTTTTTTTAATAAGGTACGTGCGCAGTCCTTTGCAATTTGGTTATTAATTGATATTAAAGTCCATAATACGTATGGAAAATTAATTTTTATAATTACAAAGCCAGAAGTCAGTGTTTTCGTAAAATTTTTATACAATAGAACAAAAGAAATTGTTTTAATTAGTTTTAATCATCATTCTTTGTAAAGAAAGGGTCTCCAGCACTACACTCACCTTTTTTTATTTCATCCGGATGAAGACGTGAGTAGAAAAATACCTAAAATTTGTTATTTCAAATTCGCATTTCCTTTCATACAATTTTAAATTTAAAAGTTGTATGTTGAATTTCTTACCTTAAATCCATTGTCGGCGTGTCTTTGTAGCAGTAGGTAGATTGTTAGTATTCTACCTGAATTTCTGAACAAAAGCTTGTTACTTCACGTTGAAGTTCCACAGCCCGGATATCCTAAGCAAGACACGTAATAATACTTACGGTTGAATCCGAAATTACGGAATCGGTGATTCAGTTGCTTTTGTATCAATACCCACCTTCAAAATTTATTATACAATTTTAAATGTGTTAAAGTCAAAATAAGTACATTCAGTCATTGCTGCAACAAGAATAATGCGAGACGAAGCAGTGATAGCGCTGAAATGTTAACCAGATATATAAATAATGCACTTATCTTGATAGATAAAATTAGTATCACGATATAAAACACAATTACCAAAATTCTATCGAAATATCATCTATACAGTAGCTAAAATTAACCTCATATCTTAGATTAATACAGTTTGGCAAACTTATATTACAGTTATATATTTATTTTACACTATAACACTAACTAAGCACTTAATCTACTTCTTATTTATGTCACACTGTACCATTAATGCTTATTTACTCGTTAGTATATTTATTATGTCACTTAACATCTCTCTTTATACTAACTAACTCCGGCTGTCATCCAGGGGCCTATTTATATTGTTATCGAATTTTCTGGAACATTCTTCATTCTTCTCGAAAATTCCGCTACTACTATTGTTAAGCAGGCAAATTTGCGTCACTCATAGTATGATTTATTACCCTTCGCGTTATTAGTAAAAAGGTTGCCGACCATTGGCTTGTTCCTGCCTATGGGGATACCCAACAGCCGTCGAGTATCAAAATGTATTAAATGTTACGTACATACTTCAACAATCAGGTTGTTAGGTTATCGTGAAACACGATTGTCTAAGTAGCTCATGTGAGTTATTTTTCACCAGGGGTTAAGTGGTATGCAATAGGTTAGGTTACGGTAGAAAAGGGGTGTGTTCCGAAATACAACCCAACATACTGGCCAGTGCTGATGACGTCATAAATCGACGCCATATTGTACTGGTTTGCCACCATATTGTACTGGCGAGACAAATGTGATGTAGTAGTATATCAAATGGGCGTGTGTGCATCAGACTTTGAGGAATTTTTTATTGTAAGAAACTTTAATAACTTTTAGAGTAAAATTATTGTAAACGAGCACAAACACTATTGTCAATATGGCGTCATCAATGCACTGGCCAGTATATTTCGGAACGAATCAACAGTATGGCGTCGATTCATTACGTCATCAGCACTGGTCAGTATGCTGGGTTATATTTCGGAACACACCCAAGGTTTCCCTGATCGACATGTTTGAAATTCTTTGCAGCATACGTTTTAGGTTAAGTTATGGCATGAAAATATTCCTGATTGGCACATGTAACATGCTAATGAGCTTAGATAAGGTTATGGGTTGCCGATCCGTCCAAATTTAGAGGAGTTCCATGGCATATCACACATCATCCTGTATCTACTAAACTAGAAAATAGATATTACAAAAATTAAAATGTTTCTACAATGTTCTTCTAGATATAGGCACCGATGTTTATTTATGTTTAGTGATTTTTATTGTAGACTAAGAAGGGAAAATTTGTAATACTACATGCTTTTTGTAGCGTAGACCTATTGGGTTAATATTTCTATAAATCTGCATAACAGTCATGGTTTCAGTTTAATAATTTAAAAGTGAAACAACTAGTCAGTCCATTTCCGTGTGGTATTCCCATAATGTCGTTGAGTTATGGTCAACGTTAGCCACCGCAAATCATAGGCATTGTATTACGACCTCCTGCGGAGTGACCGAACGATAGTGGGCCGATACAGATTGTTTTGTCTCTTAATTTAGCTGCTAGAGGATATTCAACTTATTTATTTGCGCCGGTTATTTAATCTGTTCTACTGCCCACATATTGTTTACCCGTTTGCCCAGTTTTCGTACGTTCGGAAATGCAACCATCGATGCCTCTGCCATGCCACTTAAACAGTTAATATCTTAATTTGATGCAATTTGAATTCCACACCCACCGCATTCGTATGCAATGCAATTACTGAAACGGAGACCGAAATAATTATTATCAATTCTGGAAGTCGAAAACGTCATTTTGATTGATGATACCACTTCATCCTAATTAAGTCATTTAGCTGCCTGAATTTCAGGAACCATTAAGTCTTTTAAAATCTATTTTTATTTTGTTTGCTTATTGGACTGAGAACTGACAGCTAACTAGTGGGTGCTTTTTAATTTACTTAGTCAATATTCACCTCTTTGATGACTAACAAATTTTAACAATTAAAAATTCACAAGATAATATAACCTGTAACTTGAATAAATAAAAGGTTATTATGATAGATCAACAAAAGTACAGTACATCGTACAATTCCAACAGTATACAGATCAACTGTACCTGCTACCTGTTATATGAATTGCTACAAATAGCATGATAAACGCCATCTGTACAGCATAGAATTTTAACGTTGTTGTCAAATACTTAAGATGTAGACAAGTAAGTAATGGTGCAAATGGGCTTAACGAATTTCGCTTTTTAAACTTAACATTTTTGCAATACGGCGAAACGATTAAACTGATAAGATTTTATTGTTAAGTGCCCGCTGCAGGTAAACTCTGTTTAGTGTAATTTTGCCTATTTTGGATTATAAAGTCAAAATTGTAAATCTTTTGCTTAATGGCTTATTACTGGTGCAGAAAAAAACTTAAACTTTTGGGTGTTTCATTCCCACCAGCCAGTAATGTTGGTGGGCGGGCAGTCCCTCCGGACTACGCCGGAAGGTAGGGCGGAAGGCCCTCTTCAGCCTGCTTTCAGGAATCGTGGGAATGGGTGGGTGGTGGTTCGGGTGAGAAAGATGAGAC
>NW_020442403.1:371784-390866 GCF_000699045.2 Agrilus planipennis
TTTTCCATTTTTACGAAAACCACAGAGGCGTCTTGTTCAGCGTGCTGTCAAACCTACACTAGCAAGGAGATCGGGCTGAAACTATAGCTACAAGCTATCCAAGGATGGTACTATAGAATGTCACCTCAAGGTAGGCCTAGTGGCGTCATCTCTTGGTTAGGCCGGAAACTTATCAATCCACCCTCGTATTATACTTCTGGCTGGTTGTTGTATGAATTGTTTTCAAAAGAGGTTCATTGACTCTTGAACTCACTCATACACATTGGGCGTTGTGCGATAACGTTTTTCAGAATTTTTAAGCAGCTGCTTTGATTACGCCTTAATTACTTGCAAAATTCTAATTGGTTTTTTTATGGCCCTAACCAGGTTCATCGCAAATAAAGAAGGTGTGTGTGCGATGAGGTAACGAACTCTGGTGGCCTAGCCGGGCCCAGGACGAGCGAGCAATATTTTTATAGCAAACTTTAAACGCGCTCGCTTAATTCCCTTCGGATCTTTAATAAAAGCTAATATATTAAAAAACAGTATTTTATAGTCGCGATGATTTTTTCAACGTGTCGTTAATCTGTTCTAGATATTGGTGGTACAAAAAAGTAGCAAATGTGTTTTTTGCGTTGATATTATCTACCAGATTAGTATTCAGTAAAAATCATCTTATTAGTATTTTGACATTTTNCCTCCGGACTACGCCGGAAGGTAGGGCGGAAGGCCCTCTTCAGCCTGCTTTCAGGAATCGTGGGAATGGGTGGGTGGCGGTTCGGGTGAGAAAGATGAGACGGACGAAATGAAGACAGAAGAGAATGAAAGATTATCTGTGGAATATTACTGCCCCAGCATTAGCTTAAGTGATCCAAGGAAACCACAGAAAAACTTGGACCAGGGCAGACGGACCCGGAATCGAACCGGCGTCCTCCCGAATGCTAAGAAATGGTCTAAACCTCTAGGCCATGCCGCTCGGTACTGGTGCAATAAATCAACTAGACCTTATGCCTACTACGAGAAAGAGAAGGATATCCTTGTATTTTTCTGCTTATCGGAGGTATTATGGCGCAAGTACTATTAGGTACCCAACAAGGATAAGGGTTTCCTTCTCTTTCTCCTGGTAGGTATACGAGCTAGTTGATTTACTGTGCCAGTAATGAACAATAAAGTTATAATTTCCACTTTATAATCCAAAACCGGCCAAATTAAACTAAACGGACTGTACGTATTTACAACGGGAATAAAGAAGGAATTTGTAAAATTTTAGAACAGATGCAGTACACGAAGACGGTCTAAATCTGAAACGAATATAAAACAAACCTTCCGCGGTTATTATGTGTAACGTTTAAGTTTACCGGAACGATTTAAATAAATAATCCGTGCAGCAATATAAATTCGTTCGTAAATGTATTTCCTAAGAGTTGTTCTAACAGTGTACGGTCCGTGATCTGGATTTGAGATAATACATATTTGGATTAACGAGAGCGAAACGCGCCCTATAACCGCATCTTCTTAAGCACACAAGCCGCTTTCTAAAACAGAATTCGGTCCTAGGAAAACACCTGATTACGTACCAAGTACGTAAATCTACATTTTTGTCTTGTTGTTGCTGGCGCCTACGCGCTATGGTCTTCAATTAGAGTGACGCGACGACGAAGATGCTCCAATCCCCTCCTTTATCATAAATCGATAGTCCAATTAGTTTTTGATTTTGAAATTTATGTATCCATATACATATATGGTGTACTTATGTAGAACGTTGCATGTACGACAACAAAAAGATTTATTTTCATTTGTCAAGAATGCAGTGTAGTCCATCTACTACCTAAGTGCATTGGGACCGTTATTTTTTGGTTAAGTCATTGGTTCTTATTAATTAAGGTAGCAACGAAATAGGTTTTAATTAAGTCTGTTACAAAAACACAATTGTACGTCCAATTAAAAATAAATAGGTAATTAAAAAGTATATATAGACGTCGTTTAAGGTCACACCCACAATTATTAATTTTTTTAAAGCAACATTGTTCAGTTATTCTTTATTTTACAAGCTGGCAGGTTGCCCATTAGAAATCAGGGACAGGGGGTAAATACGCAGAGTAAAAGTGTATTATTCTTTTTTAAATTACGCCGTCGAGATAGTGCTCAAAGATTTACAAAAAAAAACTCAAACTTTTAGGTATCCAGCTACTAATGCTGGTGAGCGGAGAGTACCTTCAGAGTATTGCGGAGGGTACAGTGGAAGGTGCTCATGAGCCCTTCCCGACTAACAATTTGGGTTAGTTTTTTATTAGGACCATGTAAGGACAACCAAGTTCCTTACTTGGTTCTAATAAGGTAACCCGAGAAGGTCCTAGTTCAAAAAGTAACGCACTACCGTGTGCGTTCCTTACTAGGAAAACCTGACTTAGGGAAATATTAGGCATATAATAAGGACCAAATCAGGAATTTGATAAATTTTCTAGAATTTGAGAATTATGTTGTTTTTAGATTGCGCTTATTTTTTTTTTATGAAGAATAAATCATATTACTTAGGAACAAATTAAAAAATTTTATTTTAGACGATATTAATGTATCTTGACAAATGTAAAAAGAGTATATTTTTCAAATCTCTATAAAATTTAAAAATTATTGGAATAATATTGTTATAAAATTAAAGAGAATCATTAGTAAAAAAAAAGTTTAAAAATATCATATATAATAAGTTAAATAATGTTAACTGTCATCAGCCTGTTCCTCGTCTTCATCGGTGGCTTCTTTTTTGTTTATTTTCCTTTTTTTACGTTCTTTTCTTTGAATTTTGAAAGTTGAAGACATTCCTTAACTAGGGCAAATGTGTGGAGTTCCTTATTCTGGCCTAATACGAATAATATTTTTAGAATGGGGAATTCCAAAAATTTCCCTTAATTAGGGGATACCTATAATTTACCGTATGATAATCTAATCCGAAATTATTCAGTCATACCCGGTTTTGACTGTTCTTATAAGGATCTCATCAGGCGATAATATTGCATTCCTAATTATGGAAAACATTATTAAAACCTAATCTGGTCCTTCATCACTTTAGGGTAAGCCTGACTACCATTGCTAGTCGGGTTTTTTAGTAATCATACGAATGGGCTATGTAGTAATGGTGGTGGTAGTTTGGGTGAGAAAGATAAGTGGGACGAAATGAAGACAAATGGTAGTGAAAGAAAGTGATTGAAGATAACGATAGGAAAACTTGGATGGACCCGGAATCGAACCGGTGTTGTCCCGAATACTAATCAATTATCTAAACCTCTAGGCCATGCCCCTCGGTAAAAATTTACAGAAAAGTATGACTGAGTTGGAACAAACGGGGTAGCAGGTTAGAGTGAAGTAGACAAAAAAAACGCAACGTGTAATTATACAACACGTTACTGAAGTGAAACTTCTTCAAACAGACAAACATACCGGGATAGGGATTAAGGAATTGGTTTAATGGTATTATTTGTACACTATGCTTCGCACGGATGCAATGCTGATAGTAAATATACTATAGAATGTCTTTATATACAACAATCACAGCTTTTTGCCATTAGACAATATAAACCGGCCGGTACCACCGCAACCGCCATGTCCCTGCATTTTAAGTCTGTAATATCTTTGAAAATATTCATTTAAATTACATGCTGTAAAGGGCCATATTGATCTATATTAAACGCACAATGTATTTAAAAGTACTTAATTGGATAAGGATTGCTTAAAATCGCTTCGTGAATAAGCCATTATTTCTCGTAAAAAGTAAAGGATAAAAAATGATTATTGTGGGTTATCCCTATGAGAGACATATACCATCGCGGACTTTTTGTAGACCTTTTTAAGGTGTACAATACTGTAACATATTACTTTGATTTATCTCGTAGGATTCAGCCAGCGTTTGCAATGTAAGCGCAAAAAAATGTGTTTATTTACGACATCACATTACAAACCTCTAAAGTTATCAGTGTTTCTCTACTATATTATGCATGTATTAAACATATAAACCTTCCTCTTGAATTACTCTATCTATTTAAAAAACCGCATTAAAATCCGTTGCGTAGTTTTAAAGATCTAAGCATACATAGAGACAGACAGCGGGGAAAATGCGTTGCATGATTTCGTTACATAGCAGCTCGCATGAAACGAACTTACCCTACCGTGCGTAAAGAAGTTTCACTTCAAAATTGGAACTTCAAATATCTTGACTGGTCTTATTTTTAAGGAAAAAGTAGCAGATGATGATGTTGTATAGGTACTTTCGAAGGGATATCCTTGGCACCTTTGTGTGTGACCATTGAACTTGACCTTTAAGATTATTTGAAGATCATCATTTTTTAATGAGAATAGATGTCAATTACTCCCCAACAATGGAAAAAGCGGGAAAAATAATAATCGGAAATCCGCTAGAAACTGATCTAAATTTTTAATACAGAGTTCGAACCAACTGATACGTTTCTTTCGATTCACCTTGTATATTTGAGCCTGTTTTAAAATGTCTACCGGAACAAAGTCAGACTACCGGAGACCCACAAGCAAATCGTCGATATTTCAATTAACGTGGTGCTAGAGTGTCATCTTACTCAATTTTTAATAGAGAAGGGAATTCTGTTACAACACCGGTGGATAAGTTATTCGTCAAATTGACATGTCGCTATCTTAAACAGGGATTACGAGATGTTAGCTTTAAATCGAAGTATTTTTCTTCTTGCTTCTATAATTACAGTCACAGAGTTTCCGTTTGCCGGATAATACCTTTACAAGCAATCGAATACCAGATGTCTGTATATGACATGGTATTATTAACTTTAAAACGCGTGACCTTTGCGTTGAAATATTAAGAAATTCATTCATATATGATTTCCCTATCAATCATCATTAAACTAACTAAGGCGAAAGTAGCTGATAAAAGAAAAGTGACTTCTTTTTTTTATGTTGTAATACTCTTGATGATAAGAATGTGGAGATACTTTCTAATAAAAGCTTTTCGCTTTTACAAAAAATGATATACATTTTGTTTAGCAATTTTCATTGAAATTTAGAGTTCATTAATATTTGACCAGTTAATTGTAATTCCAAAAAGAAATGTAGGCATGAATGTAGACAAGAAATGTACATTGAGCCAGGATCTTTAGCGGTTGTTGTAGAACAAATAAAATAGCTCAAAACCCCAACGCCAAAACACGACACTGTAGTTGTCCGAAGCACTTTTTGGTAAGAAGGTTACTTTCTTCAGAGACTGAAGTTCACTTCTGTTACCGAAAAGTGCTTCGAACAACTACAGTGTCGTGTTTTGGCGTTGGGGTTTTGAGATATTTTGTTTGTTCTATAGGTAGTCAAGTAGAGTCAATATGCCATAAAGAACTTTGTAAATATGCTTCATGACATACGTCCCAAAGACTTTGTTGTAATATGAGGCAGTAGATTCGAAAGAATACATGTCAATATCGTTCAACAATTGGTATGATTATATCTACCTAGCCTTTTCGGTTTTTCTGGAATTTATATTGCTTTCAGATATCTAAATCTTCCCTTAATTTGTTGAAAATGTTTAATGATAAGAGATAAATATTTCTTTTATTATTAAGGCAAGTTCGATGTTTCACCTAGTCGAAATTATTTATCCCTTATCGTGCTCTGATTTAAACATTTTATGTTGTTTGTATTCTCATAACTAAAAAGTAATAAAAGGTAGAAGAACGTATGATGTTGTTTGTCAACAATTGACAATGTTCTTTATTTTTCGCAATTGCTTTCCGAAGTTGCTGATTTATAAAACATTTCATTACCGTTATCAAAACATTTAATTATTTATTGAACTGGCAGGTTATACCCACTAAGGAATCGTTTGGAGCTTTGAAATTCTTAAGCTTTTTGTTCGGTGCTATTATTCTTTCATAAGATGAATTACCGACAGCTCGTGGTAACTGTCCCGTTAAGTTCATACGTTTAAACGTTTAATTCTTTTTAATTAAGCGTCTTCGTCATTGTCAACCAGTTTTGAAAGTTATTTGTTGTTCTTATAGGAACAGGAGGTGAATTGCTGTCAGCTGTTCAACGCCTGCTTCGTTGTAAACGAAGCAGACGCAAGCGACTAACGGCGACAGTCGAAGACCTACTCTTAAACCTCGACATTTTCCGGACCTTTTAAAATACAGATTTCATTATTTTGAACACAAACAGCAAAAGTTATATTGATAGAATCTAATAAGACAGTACAGAAGTTATCTTTACCTAAAAAAGGAATATATCTGACCTTTTCGTTTAATGTATCTCTTCAATTCTTGGCATACCAGTAGTTCTGTCTGCAGACGCCTGTTATCTATCAGTTATCAGTTAATAATTTTAAAAATATTTTTTGTAGTGCTAGTCGAAATTTTATTTATTTATCTTTATTTTTAGTTGTTGGTTTGGATTAATTTAAAACGCAAAAGCAATAACAAAAATGTTCATTTGTCGCATCATTCCTTTCTTGTAATTTATGTAGAAAGCGTTAAAAAATTTTAAGTGGCTTAATGAAGGGTGACCAATTGGTGTAAGCAGAAGAAAATAGTTGTCTAACCCTTCTTTAAATTCAAATCCACTTTATCATCATGCGTCACTAACATTTGACACGGTTTAATCTCCACTTACTGGTACGGCCGGTCTGATACTTTCATATTAAAGGATATTAATTCATCTTAATTTGCCTTTAATTCTTGAAATTCCATTCAAACAAAGCTTGATACAAATACTAGAGATATTAAATTGACTATTTATCTAGATCAACAAACTGCGTGTAGACAGCGTTCAGAAACATTTGAAAGGTAAGATCTAGAAGCACTTTAGACTACATTTCGTGAAGCGCTTAAACGTAGAGGGTGTTATACATTGCACAAAATGTACCCCAGTTAATGAGGTGTTAATGATTGAAAGCACCCGCCAGTTTGACGGCCGCGTTNACGTGTCGTTAATCTGTTCTAGATATTGGTGGTACAAAAAAGTAGCAAATGTGTTTTTTGCGTTGATATTATCTACCAGATTAGTATTCAGTAAAAATCATCTTATTAGTATTTTGACATTTTTAATATAGGAACAACCAGGGTTTATAACACATGGTGGGAAACAGTTATTGTTCATTTACATTCAGGAATGATGATGATTTATGGGATTAAAATTAAAAGCGTAAAAAAAGATAAGCTTAATAATTACCGTTCAAGTTGAAATTATAAATATTGAATTAAGATTAACAGCAGTTTTTAAAAGGATTCATAAGTGCAAATGTTCAGTGCATGTTGCTTTTATTATTAGGTAGTATCTACATTTGAGATTCTAAATACACTCGAGATAAAAATGTTCAGTCTCTCAGAGTCTCTGAAAGCGAGACTCCAGTCTCCGTCTCTCTGGCGTCGCTGAGACGGACTGTCGAGAGACTGTCTGTCAAAAAAACTATTTAGCGTCTCTGAACGAGAACGAGACTCGAGTCGCTCATAGAGAGATCCTCATTTCGTATCCAGTCTCTGAACGAGCGGCTCATTCCGAGAGACTCGAGTCGCTCATAGAGAGATCCTCATTTCGTATCCAGTCTCTGAACAAGACATTCGAATCTCTCAATAAGTGGCGTCTCGATAGACATGGTTAAAATTTCCTAGGTTCAACATATTTCAGAGATCCCAGTCTTTCTACCAGAGACTCGAGTCTCTCAATTTGTCAGTTTTATTCATTCAGTCTCTCTATGAGAGCCTCGAATCTCTGAATTAACAATTTTATCGTTCGAGTCTCTCATACAGAGACTGTGAGAGATCCATAAAAACACCTAGGAAATAACTGAGAGACTGTGAGAGACGCTCTCAGAGACCCTGAAAGAATCCGAGAGACTGGAGAGAGACTGAAAATTTTTGTCTAGAGCCGTCAAACTTCCGCAAACTCCAACTCATTATAAATATAACGAATTATGCTAGTTAGAAAAAATTCGAATTAAGATGAATTCTTGCTGTATTGTCAAAGCTTTTAATTTTTATATTGAAGGGATCGGTTCTGCGTATGTTTAACCAATCATTGTTTTTATAACTGCAAACACAATGGAAACACCAACAAAATTTTAGCGCGGCATAATTGACACTTGTAGGTAAAAATGGTCACTACGTAACGTTGATAGGGGCGGCGGGGGGGGGGGGGCAAAGCAAACTCTACGAAGCATTTTGAAGGGGAAGAGGAATCAAATATCTTTAAAAAATGGTTACGTATTAATTAAACGGTCCTTCTATCAGCATCGGATAATTTTTTTTTATTACTAACGCACTAAAGCAATCTGATTGCGAAGGCACCACAGCAAACTATGATTAGTAATAATAAGTAAATTTTATTCCTTATTTACATTAACACGTGCTTAAACTCGAACTTCAAAGGAAGAATTAAATAATGTTTAGATATATTATGATAATGACATTGTAAGTCGATTGACAAGCACGGTTCGGTTCGTGTTTTGGACAATACAGAAGTGATTAGTTCTTGCATTCGAAAGTTCCATTGTAGCGGAGCTTTCAAAAAAAAAAAAATTGTAATCCAAACTTCTCATGTAAACAGTAGCAAGGCTCTTTATGTTTACTTTTGTTTGTCAATTACACTAATTATACATACACATAAACGCCTCCTTCATAGCGTTGTTGATGGGCTATTACGCTATTACAAAACTTTCACGGCATTACGTTCATGTACCACTTAAATTTTTGTTAATAACGCGAATTATTTACTTAACATGTACATTTGTATAGGTATATGCATGCATTGCAAAATAAGTACACAAGCGCGACAACACTTCAACTGATGTTAGATAGCTTAATTTAGTGACCACTTGTGTCACTCTTTTAAACAGAGCTTTCACTTTCTGAAACGTACCGCTGCTGTCTATTATTTACGAACGGCTTGTGAATCGGAAACATTCAATAAGTTATTACGGGTACTGATAAGGGCTTCGATTTTCTTGTGTGTGTGTAAGTAGTGCCTATTTACACTATCGGTCATTCGCAAATTATGTTTATTTGCAAGCCATACGTACATTAAATACAAGTAAAAGCAATTTAAAATGCAATGCTTTCTTAATGGAAAAGGTAATGGGCAAAAAATCATTTATATTAGGTGTAAAGGATAATGTGATAACACAATATCTAGGTGTCAAATAATAATAAGAATTAATTGATCGCATTTGTTGGTAAGTATATGTCAACAAAAGGCATAATATGATCTCTATTATTAAAAGGAAAATTCGGAAAAAAGGTTATATACCTAATGTATAAAATCATCTCCATATCAAAAAAGTTCTTGGCCAAACAATCTAGAGGTATTTCTAAATCTCATGGGTCACGAAATGCGCGAGGTGGTAACCTTACTCGATTCATACTGTACATGTAAAAAGGATAGACTTGACTGTTAACCACTTTCGTCGTTATACAACCAGGAAGAGACCACCAAATAAACTTTAAACAGTAACGATCAATATTATTAAGAGGTAGAGATGTATGAATCAATGAGTTTTGGTCATGGTCACGACCGATGAGATTCTGAATTACCTCTAACAATAAACCTGTGTGAAAACTACTCACCCATAATACATCAATATATATTTTATTGTGGTACATTCTCATCAGTTTGTCTTTTACAGTAGGTATAATGTAACTCTAAATTATACCATTATGATTGTCTTTAAATTCAGAGGGTAGGTACTAATCAAACCCTTTAGTTGCTGCAAATAATTCCATAATCAATTTTTCGCACACCTCTAGAAATTCCACATACGAAAACGCTTATCAGACTTTAGGCAAGTACCTAGTAACGAACTCGTTCAGTTCGATTCATAAAAAACTGTTCAGCGTGTGGAGCAGTAGACGCTATTTCTAATCCTAATTAGACACACGTCAATCATCTTAGTCAGACAATGAACGCAGATAATCACAGGTTTCGCTTATTTGAACAATTTAGCGTTTAAACGCGTTGTTTAGCTTGTAATGATATTAAAATTTTTGACAGAGGTGTTGTTTAAACGAATCACCTAGAAGAATTTAAATTAAATGTAAAATGCTTTCTTTCTTGATGATAGCACCATGATGTTTGATTCTTTTATATGCGAAAGGTGTTCTTACTTCATTATTTAAATGCTCATTTGTAAAGACACAGCAATTATACTTAAATTCCTCAGTTGAATAAGAAATTGCATTTTACATTATGTACTTATTAGGAAAGTATTTTACAATCCTTTGCGTGGTTTCTACTCTCGTCTTCGGCTGGGATTGAAAATTCCACGCGAAGGATATTAAAATGTTGACCTAATAAACAGTGAATACGATAGGGTGTTATGTTGCACTTTCGCCTCTAGAATCATGAAACATCGTATTTTCGGAGCAGGGACACATAACGTTGAAAGTCTAAAAAGGACCAAAAAGCTGAAATCGATGATTTGCCTGCAAAGCGGTCAACTGAAATAACCGTTAAGTTTGAATATCAATACAGATATTCTTCGTTTTTTTTCCAGTAATAACGTCGTAGATGTTTTCTATTAATCGTATTTTGTACACATTTCCTATTCCAGTATATTTGAAAATGTAGAACAGGTAACAGTTCCTTGATAAAGTGTACGGTAAATTTGTGCGAATTAGCGTCATATTATCGGCTACTATCAGCCCTAAACACGTCTACGCTTTTTAGCGCAAAACGCCGCTTTCTTTATCTATAACATACGTGTGTGTTTACAACCTTATATCTGTTAGCTAACTTTCGTAGTTAATACTTGTTTTCAGACGAAACATAAGTAAAATCGTTTAAGAGTTGGAAACGAAATTTCAATATAACCTGGAATATGGACAATTTTAAGGTAACACGTTCGGATAATAAAGAGAGGGGGCACACCCATGTAGGAAATGGTGGACTTGACGATAGGCCCAAATCTGGGCTAGTAGTGAGAAACCAAGCACAGATTTGTCAATAGCGGTCCAGAGTTTGGGCAATATTCAAATGTGAAGGCTAAGTTTATTTGTTTCATTAAGTTTGATCAAGAATGATTTTGTCAATCCAAGCTATATGCAATACAAAGCAATGAAATATCGGTGGGAAAGATGGGAAACGACACAGTTGCAATCCAAACTTGAATTAATTTTGTTTATTATATCTTCGCATAATATTAGCTACCCAATCTTAAGATAATGCTGGTTACTAATACTTGGCCTAATATTTGCTACTTAATTTTAGGCTAATATTGTTCATCAGTCTATTTATTGGCTGTTCAATCATGGGTTAGTATTGTACCTACACCAAGTTTTGGTTCAGCACTGGTTGTCCAGTCGTGGACTAAGCTTGCCTACCAGACTTTGGCCAAAGTGGCAAACCAGGCATTTTTCATGCTTGGTCGAAAATTGGTTGCCAATCTTGAGCCAGATTTGAACGAATGATTTGATAATCGGAAATCCTCTTGAAAATATTTGCTTTTTTTAATTTTTCATATTATGATTGACATTTTGAAATATTTTTTGCCTACTTCACCTTTTTTCATCGTCCCATTTGTTCCAGTACAATTAAGTATATTGTCCACCTTATTAGAAATGTACCCCCCCCTCCCCCATTATTTCGAATTTGTTACCATAAATTGGTCCATATTCAGAATAACGTTAAAATCGTCTAATCGTAAAACAGTTGCCTTTGGTAAACAAAACACTGTACCAATATAATCTCGACAAATGTGCATATCTTAAATAGGTTAATCTACATGAATGTTGATTGAATCGCATTTAGATTATCTTTATGCATTGGTACTTCACAGCGAATTTAACTGGTCGTAAATTTTATTGCTGTGAATACAGATTTAGCAATAAACAACAATTGTTTTAATCTGTATTTATGTGACTGTGTGCGAGATTGTCTTTTTCGTTTACACACATAAACACAAAACTAGGTAGGTACATCGACTTTAAGATCAGATTTCACTCGATGTTAGTATTTGTTTATAGACTAAATAATACATATTAAATGGATGAAGGTATTTCGATTAGAACCACCCACTTTACAGAACATACTCAATAGTTATTTTATTGTTATGAATTTTTAACTTATTTTATTGTAATTCCTTATATGGTCAACCCTCCTATTACATATAATTACAAGCGCGCCCGTGAGTTCTTAAAATAGAAGTTAAAGTGTTGTCTACCCCAAAGTATGTATTAAAATGAAAAAAAAACAGTTTTACAAAAATTATAATAGTAAATTGCATTTTATCGTTAGTGAAAAGAGTTAGGCTTTCACAGTCGGTGTTATCTGAATGATGCTTGGTCTAGAATTCTTTCTCTGTCGGCGAAGTTTTTTTATCCAACTCAGTACAACTATGGAGAACTTTATGGCATCGCCCTCGCTATGTTTTTTAAGAATTCCAACCACTTTGAATAAACGACTCCATCGGTGATGTCCCCGAAGAAGAAAAAATCCTAAACCATACGGCAGAAAAGAAATGGTTAGAAGCGTTTGTGTTACAGACGAATGATGAGGATATCGTGGATAGAGAAGATTAGAAATGAGGACGTATTAGTAGAAAGAATAGGAGAAGAGAGGACTCAATCGAAATCAATAAGAAATAGGCGAGATAAGTTGGTAGGCATGAAAGACTAGCCAGAGACATATTAGAAGCAGAAACAAGAATTAAGAGAAGTAGAAGATGACCTAGAGTAGATTACTATTCATAAATGTGGGATGTTCTAGTTTTAGGGATATGCGAAGATTATCTCAGGATATGATGATGATGATCCCTGTTGCCAACCTACTACAGGAAAAAATCCCACGCGCAGGTCCAAAAAATTCCACATTTTCTCTAAAAATCGCTCCACGTACAGGTCCAAATAGTCCCATATTTTCTCTAAAAATCCCTACCAACTTATAACTATTATTATTTTTAAATTCGTTAATTTAATCGTTTATTCGAAGAAAAAATATACAATATTTCTGTAAACATGGACAACTTTTCGTGTCGATAGCATAATACCGATAACTTTATTGTATGTAGTTATCTCGATTCCTAAAAATGCAAACAAAACCAGGCTTTGGGGGTTTAGATGTTTAGATGTTCGGATTTCGGAACAATACACCAACCCAAATATTTATTTTTATTAGTTTTAACATCTGTTTCTGATCTGTTAACTGGTCACTCTCATGATGTTTGCTGAAGACCATACAATGATACGAAAACAATATACAATTTAAAATAGTTCAATACAATTTATCGTAGGGACTTGAGCAGGTACCTGCAGGCTGCATCAGTAGGCTTGAACGCACGTCGCCGTCGTATATCAACCGTTTCATCGTACAGCGTTATACGATTATAGCTGACAAAATTTTACGTTCACAATTAGAAAAATGAGCGCCTTCATAATATAATATCAGGTCAACAAAATCAAACAAAACCAACCAGAAAATGGCAAATTACAAAAAATCACACGAAAATAAGGAAAAATCCCTTTATCCCTCGAGAACGTCGAAAATCCCTCGAATCGGGATAAATCCCTCGAAGTGGCAACACTGATGATGATGATGATGAGTAGTGTTCTTCAATTTAAGCAGTGCAATCAGAAGCTTGTACCATCGCGTATGTGTCACATAAATTCTACTTCTACAACTACAACAAATTTTAATCTAAAAAACATTAACAAATCAACGGTTTGCTTGAAATTCGACTTGTATCTGTCTACACCTTCCATTCTATTGAGAATAATTACTGTTGCAAATCGTTCGTTATGAATAGCTAACATTTTCAAATTTATTAGAGAGAGTACGCAGTCTGATGTCTTGTCTTCGTGTCATACGAAAAGTACTTTCCATTTACTCAAGAATTGAAATCTCGCACAAAATCAAGAGAACCAAAATCATTTGAACTTCTAAAACGACGATTTCACTTTTTAATAAACGACGACGCCAACTCGTGACTGATATCTGTACAAGTTGTTGAGAGTAAGTCAACACGTAATAAATCAATGCTGTGATTAAAGGGGCTTTGCTATTTTGGAACAAGAAAAATAACCTCAGTATTATTTGCATATGCATTTGTCTAAATAAGCCAAGGAAACATGAGCCGGAGCAGGCGGACCGGAATCAGACCGGTGTACTCCCGAATGCGAGGTTTAAACCACTATATACTATATAAAATGAGTCTTCTCGCACCACCCACTGGTAAACATGAGGGTACCGAAAGCCCCAACCACTCCAGTAATGATGACGATAACACGTATTCGTGGTATTAGCCGTAACATTGCCAACTACAGCTAAGGAATGCAAAATTGTACTAATCATTATGTGAAATTTACTCGTCTACGTGTCAGCTGCTGCGAAGGTCACGAATAGGTATGTGTGTTCCGTCAGTTGACGCTTGCGATAATGCGGCTACAAAACTGTTAACTGTCCTCAATCATTGACGGCTCGTTAACTGGGGTACTTTTTGTTCATACTATTTACATCCTCTACGTTGTGGTACTATAATCTACATGGAGAGTAAAATCTTGTAAAAATTACCATGCTAACTGATAATCTGGCTAATAAGGATTATAAATCTAAGAGTTTTCTCTCCGTGTACAGTGCCTCCAACTGTTACCTATCAAATATTCCGGAATGCTGATCCGACAATGTATCTTGCCTTAATATAAAAGCAGATTTTTTTCTTGGAGACGACAGTAATGTATCTATGGTTTCAAGTGCAATCTAATAAAGCTGTACACTTCGCGAGCGTACTAAAAGTGCCGCCAAAATTCTACTTGGCAGTTCGTGCTGATCATTTTGACAAGTCAATATTCTTAATTGAATAAAACTTTATTAAACATTATTGAATCCCACAAGAACTGGTAGCATCCACTACACCATTTGCAGTTACTTAAGTATGGTGAACGTAAGCCATAACCATCTTTACATGCGTGAAGCATACGTTCTCCCTTACTTACCCGTTATAATATAAGACAGTACGAAAAGTAGAATATGTTCCGTATGTCGTTGAATAATTGGTCCGTACATTATACACCATAGTATCATGTAATCTGTATAAGCCCCCTAACTGGACAGGAGTTCAAAAAAATTCTGCATTTAATTTCCATGTCGGTAAGTCAGCGTTCCAATCAGATGCAACAGGTTTATACGAGGCATTTCTTCACCCGATGAAATATAAGTAACATTTATTATATACAATATATGTATGTATGTATGTACGTATGTAAGTGTACGACACACAAGGTAACAAACAGCCGCGACGATGTGAAGGCATACTGCAATTTTGATCAAGTGTGCTGATAGGATTTGTCTACAACAGGAGAATGAAATAAAACTAAAGGGTAGAAACTAGCCTGCCAGCTAATTTATGCATTATAAAGAATCAGAAGTTATCTATTATCGAACCGTTTTCGCCCTCAGGCTTCCGTTTAATAGTTTTAAAGTAACCTAGAAGCACCGCCAGCATTCCTTTTACACGATAAAATGAATAATGTGACATAATCAATAGCATGCAGGTACCCAGACGTACAAACACGTACAAAACGAAACAATTTATTAATGGATAGTTGCGCTAACTAAATTAAAACTCCAAAAAATATGTATATGAAATTGGTAATTAAAACCTGTCCAATGCCTACGTTACGGGGCAGTTCTGAATGCGATGATTACTCCGGTTGATTTTAATTAAAGAATCTATTTTCTTCACCACAGGATTGAGATTAAATACAATAAACGTCAAGTATGTCGAAACCTCAAAACCAGAAAAACAACAACACAAACGGCTCCTTAGAAATTACTGGCAGAACTTTGCAGGAAAAATTAAAGATGGTTAATTATTTATTGAAATGAAAACTCTCAAACAGTTTATATGTACTCCAAATAAGTTCTTGTGGCCACAAACAATCTCTGAAAGTAAAATCATAACAAGGATATTTACAATTAATGATACCATTACAATTAACTTTTACACCGCATTTTTACCAACAGGATAAGCTTGATTCTTAGTCTGTTGTTTATTCCGTTATTATTAGATACTAATTATCGAGTGATTGTCAACTGAAAATTAAAGTAATTCATCAATCACTGCGTCTAACAAGTGAAAGATGAACTACACCTACTTCTGCTTCCAGCAAAGAAAGCGAGACCCGATTGATTAATTGTTCGATCTAAAGTTGATGCTTACTAGATAATTATTATAGAATCGGGCGACAACCACGTTTTGGATTAAATTCCCTTCAGGCATTTATATAATAAATCCTTCAAATTTTATGACTTTTGGAACACATGAGGTATGACGGAAAGTAATACAATACGATACAGAGTGACATTATGATATGACACCTTAAGATATTTGTGTATTTGAACATTACGTTGTATTTTTAGGAAATTACAACTACAGTGTAAACTCTTTATAACGTCACTCGATTTAACGACAAACTCCTTAAAACGTCGAAATTGCTTGACTTTGGTTGGTTTACATTGTTTTCTATACAATATTACACTCTATATAGCGTCACGCTCACNGTGACCAATTGGTGTAAGCAGAAGAAAATAGTTGTCTAACCCTTCTTTAAATTCAAATCCACTTTATCATCATGCGTCACTAACATTTGACACGGTTTAATCTCCACTTACTGGTACGGCCGGTCTGATACTTTCATATTAAAGGATATTAATTCATCTTAATTTGCCTTTAATTCTTGAAATTCCATTCAAACAAAGCTTGATACAAATACTAGAGATATTAAATTGACTATTTATCTAGATCAACAAACTGCGTGTAGACAGCGTTCAGAAACATTTGAAAGGTAAGATCTAGAAGCACTTTAGACTACATTTCGTGAAGCGCTTAAACGTAGAGGGTGTTATACATTGCACAAAATGTACCCCAGTTAATGAGGTGTTAATGATTGAAAGCACCCGCCAGTTTGACGGCCGCGTTATATTGTCGCCCTTCGTTATTGTAAGCGTCAAATGATAAAACACACGTACCTACTCGTGACCTTCGCAGCAATTGGTACGCAGACAAGCCAATTACACGAGCCGCCGATTTTAGTAATACTCTGCACTCCGTAGCCGTGACCGTATGAAATAACTGGCAGGACAATCCTTCCTTTTCTGTGCTATATATGGAACTCTACCAGAGCAGGTAGCACAATTACTCTAAGTACTCCTGGTTACCATTGCCGGAGCAATTGGAGCTTTCGATAAGATCATTACCCTCATGTTTATGTATATTACTGGGTGGTGCGAGATGGCTATTCGTTTTTCATGTACCTTCTTCTCCCTCAATTTTTCCGGAGTACTGGTCAGACGTCTTACTGTATAAAAATGCTGAGGCGGTTGTGTGAAGTAATATTATCGTTTGTTTAATTTTGAAAGGATTTGTGTACACTGATTAAATATAACGTTAATTTTCTTAATGACATGATGATCACGTGCAACAGTTTTTATTGTTGTGTTTCAAGTATAGGTACTCGGAAACATGTAACTACTTCATTTCTGCTCTAGGTGAAATATAAGTTGCTCGAATGAAAACGAGGAAGTAAATTTTCAAAATATGTTTGTTCACTTGTCTTTCTTAGATATGCATAATAAGTACACAGATATTATGCATTTGACTAAGTGTGTGCTTATACCTGTGTATCTACCTGTTTCTGAGCGATTGGAGCGAGATCGCGTAGGCCGCGTTCGGCACTCACGGTTAGATAACACCTAATAATACCTACCTACCACTTGTAGTGTTACACCTGCAATAATTTCATTCATCACTTTGAAAGTAAATGCTTCTTAAAATTGATCAACTATCTAATGGATCATTTTTTGACACGTTTTATAAGTGATATCAGCAGCGTGCGACCATTTATTATCGAAACCCACAACAGTTACCTGTGTGCCATTATTGTTAACACTTTCTTTTTCATACATATAATAAATGTACGAGTACTGTATTGTTGGTTGAAAATGAACAAAGAACAAGTAGAAATTTTATTTCTATCTTGCTTTGTACGAGTCCTCTGTATTTGTGACGCTTCTTCTTAGAATGACATGTGAGTACGAACTGCGGCTAGAAAAGAGAACACCTGTAAAGGAGTCAGAAGGAAGCTTCATTAAGTTAAAATATTCTCTAAATCGAATATTTTTGCAGACAGTAAAGTTCTAACAATTACAGTTGAATTTATATTACCTCCTCGAATGTTTTCTAATAAATTGAATTGATATTCAGTGCGTAACGAAGTCAGTCAGTGGGGAGATACACACTGTATTTCAAGGATTTATCGATTTAGGATAACGACAAGTAGAAAGAAAAGTGTGTTAACACAAGGTAAAATTGAGCTGATTTAAGGGTCTTTCACACTGACGCGACACATTATCGTGGTGAAGCGGTGCGATTGTAAAACTTTTTCGCACAGTATATGCACGATATTGACCCATGCCTTTTGATAAAGAAGAAACTCAGTACTGTTAATGGCTATTACTATTAGAAATGAAGAAATTAAATCTATAAAGCTTACCGCTTTTTTCTAACTCCTTTAAATATCCCTATCGCTTTTCGCATATGGTTTAGCTCACGATCAGCTAATTTATAATGAACTATTTTAAAAACAATAGGAAACTGTTAATTGAATCAATTTATTAATTCACGTTTGTCGTGAT
Source organism: Agrilus planipennis (assembly GCF_000699045.2). NCBI lineage: Eukaryota > Metazoa > Arthropoda > Insecta > Coleoptera > Buprestidae > Agrilus > Agrilus planipennis. The sequence goes on from NW_020442403.1 coordinate 390,403, forward strand.
TTCCATGTGTGCTTTATCTATTATCAGTTACCCAGAGAAATGAAAGTGTCACGAATATGGTTCTTGGTCATGATATTGGGTCCAGTATCTGAAGCACGGTCCAGAAACCGTCTGTAAATAGCTTGTGTTTCAAGGTTGAAATCGTACAAACATACGTATACGTATTTATAAGTAGTATTATAACATAGGTACGCTGCTCGTACGCGCGTACTAAAGCATTTAAAAATTCGAATGAATGACTACGAGGGTGGATTGATAAGTTTCCGGCCTGACCAAGAAAAACAAGGTTTTTAAAAATTTTTTTTTTTTATTTCTCAACATAATCTCCTCCAAGGCTGATACATTTCTCATAGCGGTGTTCCAGTCTATTAATGCCATCTCTATAGACTGATTCGTCAAGCTCCTCAAAATAACCATTTACAGCTTCGATTACTTCTTCATTGTCCGCAAATCTCTTACCGCCA
>NW_020442403.1:392294-400345 GCF_000699045.2 Agrilus planipennis
ACTACAGTGTAAACTCTTTATAACGTCACTCGATTTAACGACAAACTCCTTAAAACGTCGAAATTGCTTGACTTTGGTTGGTTTACATTGTTTTCTATAGAATATTACACTCTATATAACGTCACGCTCACTCTATTTAACGACAACAATGTGGCATTATAAATCATTAAGCAGTACTTTCTAAGTTGCCGAAATAGATAAGAACTGCAGCTGTATGCGTTGTTGAAGAAGGCGATCCTGTCCCTCCACCAAGCATCAAACAAGCACTTGATGCAGCGAAACTATTAAAAAAATACTTTTTATATAATCAAATTAATCCAGCAGTATCTCATGATGTGAGTAGGATACGTAACAAAATACAATTAAAATATTGGAGCAGCAAAAAACATCAGACGAAGATAACAGGCTATACGCAATGTAAGAATAATAATGTTCGTTTGCAAAATGTGTACTATATTAGTAAATGCATATTATTATCGAATAGTAAAATAATATCTTTTATTTCTCTCCATTTAACGACCACTCTTTATAACACCGAAAAATGTTCAGTCCCTTAAGTGTCGTTATATAGAGTTTACACTGTATTTTCAAAACTGATTATTATACATAAATTATACCTCCTTTTTGTTTTACTACCATAATACGACAAACGTAGGCGGGTGTCTTTATATAAATATACCAGCGTTTCCGTTTTTAATGACTTTGTAATAATCATTATTAATATTTACGTTTAAATTAAAGCAATAAATTAAGAGTAGTATAAAGCGCGCCTGCGAGAGGCCGTTCGTGTATGAGGCAAGAGTTGAAGGCTCGGTAAAATATGATAGGAAATCAAACAGAAAACCGATATAAATAAGCTCCTGAATTTATTCCCTTAATTCAACTATTGTTCGCCTATTCCTCAGAGACATCATGCACATTGATTTATGTATTGACGTTCTTCTGGACGTGTAGTGATGCTCTGTGGTCGTTAGTATTCATTATAGAGGGTAATAACTCGTCAAGGGAAACGGGCGCATACCAATCCTTACTGCATTTACCCAAATAAGTGTCTATATTAATAATAATTTTAAACAATTATTAATTCATAGTCAAAAAATTCCAAATAAAATAATGTCAGCAAATACTATTGCTATTTATGCAAATGTTTCCTATATTACTTATGTAAAATACGGTAGGAAAATTTTATCACAGAAAGAAAGAAAATGAGAAACAATAAAATTATTAAAAAGTATTTACTGTTGCAAAATGTTCAAAAAATCATAATATTACCTGTAACTTTAAAAAAGAAGTAATTTCAGTTATAATCTCTGATAATTTTACGGAAAACTTTAAATTACATAATTATCTATTTTTACTGGTTTTCTCTAGGATTACAGAAAGTAAATTAGCACTGCACAGAATGGTAATAAACATGTTTTACTTATTAATTTATTACTTTGAAACATTTAATTTCAACGGATGTTTTATCACAATGAGAACTTGTGGTCTCAGGTCTAGTAGAGAACCAGAGAAAGGAGTTAGTATGCAACCGCATGTAACAGGGTAACAACTTGAGAAGGGAAACGGGAAACTGAAAGCGGTATGAGGGTCTATTGTTAAATGAGGACACATACCTACGTACACACGCGAGGGTTTGTTTGGTTTATTATGGGGGACGTGCGTCTAAATTTACACACTGTTTACGCACATGTTTTGTAATCTTTATATGACTTTTCCGGTTAGAGTTTTGGCTGCTTACACAATACATTTGCTTTAGTACGTATAAAGTGTGCTTACAATGAGTTCTTCCCCTATTTGGTGTCTAATGGTGTTTACAAAGGATCCTATTTATTATTTTTTTTTTCAAACAAGTTAAATGGTTCTGATTTTATGACAAACTGCGGAAGAAAAGAGATTTTAAGAATAAAAACCAAAAAGAAAATAAAACTAGTCAACATGGACCAGGGAACCAGGAGCGCGAGTGTCATTTTCGACATCGTTTACGAGTCGGAATCTGGCCTCAAAAGTGTCTCAGTCTCAGCACGTCATAGATCTGAGACATTTTAACTTCAAACTCAAAAAATGCAATTTTTGGCGCCTTGGTGACAACTAGTAGGTGAAGTAAATAGACAAAATAACCAAGAGGGTAGTCATGTCCCACGTATCTTTTGTCAGTAAATTCTTGCAGGCTCTATCACATCGAGATCTTGAACTTATAAACTCTGAAGAAAAAACTCACTCTTGTGCATTTGCTCTTTGAGATGAATTTCCGGAGATTTCAACTTATTGCAGTATTGAGTACTGATTCAATAGAACGTTTTCCCATTTCACTGCTAGTTATTCCGCCAGGTAACGTCAAAGTTGATCAATACTGATTTAACTGATATGGTTAATTTTTCACCGATTTTGATAATTAAGAAGTCAATTTCTATACATGAAATGATTATGATGAAACAATTTTGTAATAAAAATGTTCTAGTTGAAGATCAAAGACAGTCCTAGATACTTTTTCGTGGGAAATATTGATATTATATTTAACGAATATCCAAGTAAAGAATGTCAATTAAATGTAAGCTATAAACATCATTGTTTACCTATAGAACTTATTGCTAATGGTTGGCCATTTTTGTGTTTCCATGGTTACGGCATTGTTGCTGTTGTCGGCCATTACAATTTTTAATTGTTGCCGCATTGTTGTTGTGGTCGGCCATTATTCTTTTCTAATTGTTGCCGTATTGTTTATCTGTCGGCCATTACTGTTTGCTAATTGCTTTCCAATAAAAATTGATTTCAAAATTCTCTGATAAAACACTATAAAAATGCAACTATAACAAATGTTCCAATCAAATAAATGAATGAATATGCTTTATTTTCTTTCTGATATAAGTACGTACTTATTCGTTTATCCTTGACATGAAATAGTTGTCAAGAAGGATCTGATTCAGGTTAAATAGGTGTTTGATTATTAACATAATGCCCTTCTGTCTTCATTTCGTCCGTTTCATCTTTCTCACCCGAACCACCACCCGGGTCTTCCGCCCTATCTTCCGGCGTAGTCCGGAGGGACTGCCTGCCTACCAGCATTACTAGCTGGTGGGAATGGAACACCTAAAAGTTTTTTTTCTCAGATAATCGTCTCGAAGGGAAAATTTTCGTTAAAGGACTTCTTCTTCAATGATATTTCCAAAAATATTCTTAATTAAAGTAATTGTTTTCCGAAAATACTTTCCAAAACACCTTGCATTGTATACTGCATAATTTTTTTATTTAATTGGTTAATTTTATTTTAACGATGCTTGTTTATAATTATTACATTGTCCGCCTTTATAGTTATTATCTTTTGAATATAACCGACGTCTTGGTTGTAATTCTTATCACTTTGGCAGTCGCATAAATCGGCTACAGTCCCACAATTAATATCGCTTTTGTAGTTAAGGCATGGCAGGTCAAGCTTGCACTTTGTTGTTTTTGTTGAACTTTAGTGAAAGATTGGTCGCAATGGACGATGCAAACTGACCCCTTACAGATCAGTTTTAATTAACAAAGGTTCACACGTTTCCTTTCTCTTGTTTTTAACGGCCGACAGACAATAAGTTACCATTTGTTTTGTCCGATGACAAAAGCAAAAGTTGTTGTTATGTTGTCGTCGAACTTCCGCATTAGAAATGCAAAATGAGCAAACTGAAACAGTTACTTATTGTTGTTGATTTGCAAATAAGTACCTGTGATTTATAGTCCTTTTTTGGTACTTGAAACATGTTATTAGAGGATTGTTAACATTTTTCTTTATTTTTTCTAATTAGTACATAAAATTAGTAAATAGTAAAAACGAAATTTTGAAATCGTATAAAATAAAAGTTTAAAGACAAATGATGTTCATTCCTTATTGTGTTTCAACATCTTTCATAAACTTTTTAAGAATGATTGACAATGACTATTTATCACACATTTTATTAAATAAAACATTAGTGATCGTGAAATCATCTAGCATATGCATTTCAAAAATGTAAGCAATTAATAAAAATTTTATTTAATTTACATAGGGTAACATAGTTACGAAATTCAGATCTTCTCTGTATTCCATAATATAATACTGAGTGTGTCACTAAAAATTTATAGTGATAATTGTTCCCCTTAAAGACCCGACCTATTGATCGCTGCGGTTGATTATCCCACAGAAAATTAATAGAAATAATTCGAATTAAATAGACAATTTACAATGTAATATCCGTGCAATGATGCACAAATTCTAGTTAAAGGGTTAAAAATGAACGTAAAACAGTATGTATGTCAAATGAACAAAAAAAATATTCGACTTAAAAAATGGATATGTTCCGAAATATAACTTAGCATACTAGTCAGTGCTGATGACGCCATAAATCGACGCCATATTGTATTGATGTGCCGCCATATTGTACTGGTGAGACAAGTGTGACGTAGTAGTATATCAAACTGGCGATATACACCAGACTTTGAAGAATTTTTAATTGTAAGAAACATTAATAACTTTTGGAACAAAATTGTTGTAAACGAGCACAAACACTATTCGCAATATGGCGTCAGTTTAACGTCAACCCACCGGCTAGTACATTTCGGAACTAATCAACAGTATGGCGTAGATTCATGACGTCATCAGCACTGGACAGTGTACTGGATTATATTCCGGAACAAACCCAAGAAAAGAAAAAAAAAATGTTTACTTGTTAACCCAGTAGGTCAAAAATTGTGTTTTGTATTCAATGACCATGTTGTAATTTCTTACTTTGACTAATTCCGCAACCCTTTTTATACAATTTTAATCGAGTACTTTTTGCACCTACTACAGAGAAAAATAGAATGAATATGACCCGTTAATCACCCGTCAATTATTTTACTATTAATTAATACGCTGATTGTCAGGGTCAGTTACGAAAACACGACACTTATTGAGAACGCCGGTGCATTTGGGCTATTTACAGGACCGGATCGTCCGAGCGCTCATGAACGTCTTAAATTTCGGTCTAATTTGAACAAGCACACAAGAAACGTAGCGAGTATAATGTATGAGACAGGCGCATTCATCGGTACTTGTCATTATAAATAAGAATTCTCCGTTCATAAGTTATGAAGTTGTTAAACGTAACCAGAGGCAAATCATTCGTTTACATGTGCTTTTATTATACCCCAGTGTCATGGACAGCATCCTTATTTTATAAATAAAGTGTCATTTTATACACGGAACGGTAATAAAAGTTACATTGGCATCGCATCCAAGATAAAATAATAGTCGCTGTCTACGCTTAATTAGTAGACTTAATTATCAGTCTACAGTTTTGTTTTCGGATACATTGATGACTAATAAAGACATTCTCGTTTATTTTCACTTTCGCTTTATTTAATGATAATCACCGTCCATTGAAATTTTTCCACCATTAACACCTATTACCATTACTCATATTCGTGCTACAAAATTTAAAATTCCAACAATAATTCTACCAAGCGCCGAGGTCTAGATCACAGATTAGTATTCGGGAGGTCCGATTTCGGGTCCATCTACCCTGATCCAAATTTTTCTGTGATTTCTTTGGATTATTTAGATAAATGCTGATGCATAAGGTTGAACACTTCACTTTCGTCTTCATTTTATTCATATTATCCCACGACTCCTAGGAGGAGGCTAAAGAAGGTCTTCTGTCCTACCTTCCAGCTTTGGGCCAGAGTTTAGGTCGAAGGGATAGCATCAGCATTACGTCAAGAAAATTGAAAAATGTTGCAATACTGTAAACTTAAAAATTGTTATGCCAAAACTTGATATTCTTAAATGATATGAAAAATTCAAATCACCTTAAAGAGCTACTTAATTTTCCATATATTTGACATCCCTTCAACCCAAAACAAGCTTCAATTACGTATAAGTAAATTTGTAAGTCACTGATTTTAATCGTCTGTATGCATTTGTTTCAGGCAAAGTGTGATGTAGCTAGTTTGGTCGATCGGTATTTTGGCGACATTTACTGGAACTTTCAGAAGACTCGAAAGTGTTTAGTGCGTCAAGCTAGGGACGTTTTGGTTTGCGAGTACCACGGTTCTCTTCAGAAATTTGAAGAGGAATTTTGCATCCCTGCCTCCAAACTTCTGCAACAAATCAAGGTAAGAGAAACCTTTCCATTCCTGCCCTTTAGTTTATAGTAACGTAACTTAACAATATAAATGGTAACTTCTTAACAAAGAAGAGCATTTTAAAATTTAGGTGTCATATTTGATTCTAAACTGATCTTTGTTAATCACATTAACGATATTGTCAAGCAAACCTTCAAATCAATTGGATGTATTATTCGTAATTCTAGACAGTTTCTAGACATAAATACATTTATCTTATTATACCAAGCACTGTATCCATGCATAACATAGAATCCGGGTTATAATATACATAGGACTAGTATAGAAAAGGTTTAACGACGCTTTCTAAAGTTTATATCATTTAAATCTGATGGAATTTATCCACCTTGAGGTATTTCGCAAGAAAATTTATTGTCTAGATTTAAGTTAAATGCTTCAAACCAAAGAAGAACTTGCTTTTCGGTTCTTTTTCTTTGTAAAGTTATAAATGGTGAAACCGGCTACTCCTACTAATTCCTATTCGCAAGTGTATTCAGTCTTGCTCCTTTGCTGTTGGTTCAGTCTCTTGTATTCACAAAAATTCCTTTCTTAGCTATGGCATGAAGACGATTACAACCGTTGGCATCTTCATTAAGGCTTATCGGACTCATTTATGCGATGTGTGTCACTCGTTCAACAGTTAAATAGCTTCGGTTTTTACGATTTTTCCTGTACTATTCGTCTGCGACAATATTGCTAATGGGTCCCAACAAATCGGTCCTTATTAGTTGGTGTCTGTACAGTTCCCTCGCTTTATTTATCCATTAAAGGCTAAACGAAGTGACCCGACGTAATCTTCGCATCTACTTTAATTGGCGATTGGTGAAGACTTTGTCTATAAACAAGTGGATTTCAATTAGGCGGTCGCACACGGAAACGTCACCTGTTTGTAATACTTTCCGCGCTCATGGGTCTGTTCGAAGAATGTCTCTCGTTCTCGTGTTCTAATCAGTACCTTTACGTTAACCCCGCGGCTTTGACTGTCATACCGAGAATTTTAATGAATATGAATATTTTTTAATAGGGCGAGGGGATTGGCGACCATTTGTTAATTAAATAATTACATAGCGACAGTCGACCGCCTTAATACAAATAATATTCTCAAGCGGATGCATGCAAATTGCTAATATTAGAGGTGAAGAGAATAATTGTATTGGCTTAAAACAATCCACTCAGGCATAAAAATTGCTTTTGCACAGAAACTGTAGTCTGGATCATATAAAACGTTTAGGGAAATTAAAATAAAGAAGAAAAATCATTGTTAATAAAAATTTTCGAGGAGAAAACTCTGATAAATCGTTATGATAATTCAATAGTAAGACGGGCTTTTATGTTATAGGCTATAGCTACTGCTTTAAATTCCTTAAATTTTTCTAACTGATGGGTTCGATAATGCCTAGTTCCCACCCATATACCTTTTTTTAATTAGGGTTAAAATTTTCGGCATGTCGAATTCCCTCCTAATTATACATCAATTGCCTCCCAACGGCGGCGGATGACCTTGAGTACTAATTGCCACTATAAAGTCATAAAGAGTTGTTTAAATAATACAGCCTCACATCACATATTAATCTTAATATTATTCATATATTATAGACACCACAATAACAATAATAATTTTATCAGACTACCCTTCTACTGGTCAAATACAAGACAAACTAAAACTAATAAAGTTTTTCTAGATGATTGCATCAAAAAGCTAGACGCACACGAATTTCCAAACATTGAATTTGTTAAGGTAGTGGGAAATCATTTTAAAATTAAATAACTGAACATTTTATAACTGATATGTGTTTTCTTTCTGAAATTATTTTATCTTTAATTTACTGAAGTACTGAAGTGCACTATAAATATATATTTATTTTCGATAAATAAAATCGGTAAGTAGTCGTTAACTTAATTATCGGAGTTGATATGAACGGGAGGGAACT
>NW_020442403.1:405673-415530 GCF_000699045.2 Agrilus planipennis
TTAAGTTAATTCACTTGTTATTATTTTTGGCTAAATATGCTTTTAAATAAAGCATATTCTTAAATTTTAACGAGGCAGTTTAAATAATTTTGCAAATGGTACTGTACACTTTTGTCTAGTTCTCGCTCGATGACCGGTGTAGAAATGAGCTCCGCAGACAAATATGATTGAATTTGGAATTATGCTACGGCGCATCATAATAAAGGGAAGGGGCATATCTCTAACTTCTCGAAACGAACAGTAATGACTACAGTCGCAAGTGGAAGCAGGAAAGAAGATACGTCCATTCTCACAGATAATTTATTGCGGTCTTTACCAATTTTGATGGTCCCAACTATAGGAAAATTATGGTTGAAGTTACATCTGCTAATAAATAAAATATGTATCAAAACTGGCAACGTGAAAGGTTGCTTGACGCAGGCCAATAAGAAAAACCAATCACTCAATGTCGTTTTCCCTTTAAGCTTATCTCTGGTCACAGTGCTCGTTTGAAGCATGCTTTTAGTTAAATTTGACAAATACGGTATGCCGTTCAGGTTCAGCTGAACTTGAAACATGGAACTTATTATTGTCAACAACGCTACAACAATTTCAACGTAATGACGCAATCAAATTATGTCCATATAACTTATACATTTTCGTCCCGTTCATTATGTCGATACGTCTTTGATCGACGACAATTTTCCATGAAGGTTTGACAACTTGGAATAGATATAACAGGCACGAGTAAAAATTTATTCAGGTACTTAGGTGTTAGGTAACTTTAACCAATCGGTGATTAGAATGATAAGGTTATTAAACTGAATTTTATTTAATGTTTCGTTTTGTTTAATTATCTTCTTATCTTCAATGCATTTACTTTACAGTTTTAGTTTCTCTTCGTACAGTAAATTATTGAAATAAACGAAGTAATCTTCATGAAATTCTCATAAAGTTTGAACGATTTTAAAAGGTTTTACGTAAACTCTTGATAATATAATAATAAAAGAATGTTTTAATAGTTACATGGTTAAAATCTTTAAAAACCAATTGAGTAGTTTCTGACATAAGCAAATTAATAAACTCATAAAATTTCCATGTTTACAACGAACAACCTAAGTACCTACCGGTAGATTAGGAGATTATCGAAATTGAGGAACGTTTTATACAAGTTACACATAAACAGTGGGTAGTATCGACTGGTATTTTTATTCGCATCTGTTGTACAAATATTGGAAATCCGTGGGTGCTTGTTTAAAGTTTATATCAGTGTAAAGACTGTAAAAAAGTAAACCAAATGCCAATATTTCATAATATAACCAAACATTTACCAAATAGTGACGGTAATACCTTGAACGATTATATAACAGTTACTTATTACATATATTTACTTACTTTTACGAACCTGGCCTAAATAATTATAGATTCGGTAAATGTCTAGATGATGGGGTGAGTGGGATCAAAAGAGGAGGTCTCCGCCACCAATGTACCATAAAAAGTTCGTGGCGGTCTCATCCCCATAAAAAGTTATGGGGGTTAGATGATGGCCCCCCACCTCCGAAAGGGGTGGGGGTTGGGGGATCGAAAGAAGGTGGTCACCTGAGAAAAACTCCATAAAAAATTTGCGGCGGTCTCACCCCCATAAAAAGTTATGGGGGTTGAAAGTTGATTATTTTGACAATTTTCATACACTATAATTCAAATAAAATTCAATAAAAAAATTATTTTCAAGCGGGTGGAGGTGGGGCATCGAAAGAGGGTGGTCACTTGAACAAAACCCATAACCTAACCTAACCTAACCCTATTGATATTTATTGATGTTTTATATAACTTTCTCAATATTTTTATGTATTTTTCATTAGTTTTACCTTTGAATATTGTTTAAGAATGACTATATAAATATTTACATGCCTAGAAATGTATAAAAATTGGCATATTTATTATGTTTGAACCCCCATTACTTTTTATGGGGGTGAGACCGCTACGAACTTTTTATGGTACAGTGGTGGCGGAGACCTCCTCTTTCGATCCTACCCACACCCACCATCATCTAGACCTTTACCGTAGATTCTACCCAAAAAAAAAATTAAAAAAAAGTCATATACAGATATAAACAAAAGTATGTTTCAAATGACGGATTCGATATCTACTGGTAAAGGCTTTCACGGGCACTTAACGAAGTGATGCTGTCCTGATTCGGGTCTATAGGCCGTCGTCCTAATGTTTCGCTAGCACGGAAGAACTTCTTCAAAGGCTTCCATCTCCCATGCTATGATATAGGTATATGATTTCTACTATTAGTTTAACTCTATAGATGGCGTTTGATTTATTTGCATGTGATATTTATGATCCTTTGGTAAAACATTACGCAACGACATTGCTCAGAAGTAATTTATTGCTTTCATTAGCTTTTATATTGTTGACATAATTTTCAAACTTCTTGCCCATTTATGACGCATTAAACTTGAACTTTTCTATTATGATACATTTCGGTCTACATTGGACAAAATTGGGCTTGTGAAAAATAAACCAGTTGCGAACTATTGTAATTTATGTATACCGACAACTGACCAACTAAAGTAGGTGTAGGTACTTTCCATTATTGGACACAACGTGAAGAAGTAAACGTCAATATTACGGTGCCGTGGCGGACGTAAATGGTTATGAGTGTGAACAGCGTGAGAATGACAATACGCCAAAACTCTTCTGCCGATGAATACTGACATTAACATTCAGAATTAGCCGTAATTTTGACAGGAATCGACCTCAAGGTAACACCACTTTTCTAATACCGTATAAGTTTCGATGATGCCCTTGTCCTCTTTTGATACTTTTCATTTATTTGTTTAACCTGGGGCGCACACAGAATTTTGTCTAAGAAAAAAGTCATTCAAAGATTTCAGTTTGGTGGAGTCTGAAGAAGAGATAAGTACTTTTAATTCTTTTATTTAGTCAGAGGCGCACACAAAATTTTTGTCTAAGGAAAAATTCACTTACAGATCTCTGTCTTTCTTTGTAATATTTAATAGACAACGTTGAATTTTTTGTCAATTGTTGAATGAATAAAGTCAATAAAGAGAATGAAAAGGAACATCATTAACAGACGGGCTGCAAAGTTCATAGAAAAAATTATTTTTTTGATAGAATTTGATTTTACTATTCAATATAGTTCCCTTCGAGGACGATACAACGATTATAGCGGTCATACAATTTTTCGATACCATTTTTATAATACGATTTGTCTTTAGCCTCAAAATAGGCTTCAGTTTCGGCGATTACCTCTTCATCGGCNTACATCAATTGCCTCCCAACGGCGGCGGACCATAAGTGCTAATTGCCACTATAAAGTCATAAAGAGTTGTTTAAATAATACAGCCTCACATCACATATTAATCTTAATATTATTCATATATTATAGACACCACAATAACAATAATAATTTTGTCAGAGACTACCCTTCTATTGGTCAAATACAAGACAAACTAAAACTAATAAAGTTTTTCTGGATGATTGCACCAAAAAAAGCTAGACGCGCACGAATTTCCAAACATTGAATTTGTTAAGGTAGTGGCAAACCATTTTAGAATTAAATAAATAAACATTTCATAACTGATACCTATGTGTTTTCTTTCTGAAATTATTTTATCTTTAATTTATTGAAGTACTGAAGTGCACTATAAATATATATTTATTTTCGATAAATAAAATCGGTAAGTAGTCGTTAACTTAATAATCGGAGCTGATATGAACGGGACGGAACTCGGAAGGGAATTCAACTATCTATATATTAACCAAAACTACCTGCGAGAAGGAATTCGGCAGCACCGGATGGGTTAGGCAAACTAATAGGGTTAGTTGTACTTGTCCCTAACCTCCATGATATGAATGGAAACTTTAAGCTTATGCTAAACGAAAAAATCATTAGACATTGTAATGTAACCATTATTTGCAGCATTTACATCTTCTGTATTTGCCAGATTTGGCACTTCGTAACTACAAAAGTGGAAATATGGTTGGTGGAAATGTTTTAAGCTGAAAGTAAGCAATATCGAATTTTTCAAAAATACATTGCATTCATGATGCAGATATCATCATAAGGTCGTCAATCCTAAGACTGTTCGTTGAAGCGTTAGGTTTTTATTATTTCTCTTTCTGATTTTGATGCGTTATTTCTGCTTTAAAAGCACACCTGACATAAAAATAGGAGCTTTTCGTGGAATAACGTCTTTCCAAATTTAAGTTTAGGGGTGTTATATAATTCTTACCTACCAGCGTGTGAAGATTTTATTACTCAAACCTTACCACCCTGCGGTTCCTTATGTCATTTAAGTGTCAAACAATAAAATGTTATGGGCAATTGGATTTCTGTATGAGTACTTAAAAGTCCTTTTCAGGGAGTATCATAAAGACAGCCAGTCACAAAAATATATTCATGGGGCGTAAACCAAAACCGTTTTGAATAGAAGGGCGTTTTTGAATGATCTAACAAAATACACGACAACAAAACCTGTCCAACGACTACTTCGAATTAGTGAGTTATTAATACACTTTACCTGAGCTTTAGTGCGAAGGTTAGTCACATTCTCACATTCACCTTTGTTGTTATAGTTACCTGAAAATACAACGTATTCTCAAATAGCTTTTTGAACCTAAGAATTATCTTCCTGTTTTTTATAAATTGGGAAATTCTAATACCTCTTCATTTCTAACCTTCTCTATCCACGATATCCTCACCGTTCGCCTATAATACCACATTTTGAAACCTTCTAACATTTTATTAAAATAATTCGAAGTGGTCTGTATTCTGTCGAAACTGCCAGACGCGGATCGCGATTTCGATCTTCTTGGATCTCATCAGCGCGTCGCAGACAGCTCCGACAGAACACAGACCAACTTTTACCTGCTGTCTTAACAGCGCGTTTTAGAAAATACTACAAATGGCGCGGTAAACGCCATCTGTAGTACGATGATACATTTTTCGTTTCAGCAAGTAGATATCCATATTTTCTAACCTTTTCTTTAAGTTGTGCCCACCGTCCACATTTCGCACCCATGCAGCGCGGCGCTGTAGTCATACACCTTAAACAATCTTTTTTGAATTTCTAAATTAACCGTTCGCGATCAAAGAAGTGACTTCTTTTCATTAAAGGCAACTCGATCCTGCACTATCCTCTGTTTTATATTTCCACTGCTTCTTTCATCTGGCTTCCTAGATAACTACATTCACTCTTTTCCTACTTTTTCTTGCAGAAAGTAAAATACTAACAGACTTATTTACTGAATAAGAAGTACTTTTCCTGTAATATTGTAGTTAAATTATGAACAACATTTATATTACCATCTGACTAGTTTCCTCCGTATATGTATGATAGATTTGTTAGTTTTAGCTGTAACTGGGTGCACAATTTAATAAACCTTGACTTTTTAAACAAATGAGACTATAATAACCTGGTATACTAGATAATATTGTTTACAGTTGGCTTAATAAATGTAGAGATAATTTATTATACATTATTAAAGACACTAATCGAGGTTTACATAAAAAAATATAATGCTTGCTCAAGGTGTTTAACTGCGAGAAACTTTCTTAATTATTAGAAGTTAAGAGAGGGTGTAGCATGGATGTCGTAAATTATTCCAAGGGTAGGGATTATGGTCTGTTTGGTAGCTGGTCTTATCTCCAGGAATTATGAATATTTTTTACTGTATCCACTCGGCACAGGTAGAAAAGTGGTTGCTTTTAGTAGGTGGGTACTACATAAAATTTACATAAGCGCCAAGAGGTGCTCTATTAGAAAATGAAAGCGTTGTTTTAATTAAAGGTTACTTTCGGTCTTAAAGAAACGTGACATATGGAAGAACGAAAACTTTGTGAGACGTTTCTTGGAAGAAACAAGCCCTTAGGGTTGGGGATCGGTTCATACATATGGATCAGACTGATTGTAATAATTAAAATTTATGACGTTGATTAAGCGTCGGGGGTTTTTGAAAACAGGAGGATCCGGTTGGTGCAGTAAAGAGATATGATACAGAAAAGGGTACATTTTAAGTAGTTTTGATTGAACAACATACGGCAATCTTATAATTACTATTAAAGAAACACAAGGAGACTATGATCTTATTTTAAAAATTCATGGATTTTTAAAGCTGAAAAAAGGAAAACTAACATTTCGGAGAGAATAAGAAGGAATATTCATCAACTGCTCCAAAGATGGAAATATCTAAAAAAATATATACTGTAGCGAGCACGAGTGTGTTTGTGTGCGATTGGGCACACCTGTGCGTGAACGGCTTATGGATTCGCCGACTAGCCGCGGGCGCCTCTCTTCATGTGCGCCGTATTTGTAAATATGTGCGTCGTATTTGCGTTCGGGGAAAGCAGTTAAACAGTTCAAAGAAAAAATAAACTGTCAGAACGTTTCGAGAAGGTTCCCGAAAGTAAACAAAAGAGTATTTAATGGAAGAGACGATCGCCGAAAAGGGAAGAAATAAATAAAAGAAAAGTTTAGTAATAATTTAATAGTTCTTTAATAATTAGTGTTTTGCCATATCAGTCTAAGAAGTTAAACCCACGAACATTACAATACCATAGAAATGAAGAGGTATTAGAAATAGTAAGAGAACAGAGGACTCTGTGGAAGTCAATAAGAAATAGGCGAGATAGGCTAGTAGGACACCTTCTCAGACATGAAGGTCTAGTCAGAGACATATTAGAGGCAGAAACAGGAGTTAGAAGGGGTAGAGGTAGACCTAGATTAGATTACTGTTCGCAAATAGTTAAGGCTGTGGGATGCTCTAGCTTTAGGGAAATGCGAAGATTAGCGCAGGATAGGAAAGAGTAGAGTGGAGGATCGTGTCCAATAAATCTTAGGACTGACGACCTTATGATGATGATAAGGATATGCCTACTGCGGGTGATTTATGCATCATAAGTAGTTCAACTGTTCCGACTAGTTGAACACGTACACAATTAACCGATTGCTATCTTTTGTTTTATAAAACTTGCACTTTTTACATCCTGAGTTATCTGATTCCCTAAATTTCATCTTCTACATCTTCTAGCTTATCATCTCTCATTTTTATATGAGTTCTAACACTGTTTTTGCATACCTTACATGACCAATATTTTTGTAACAATAATAATAAACCTAATAATCATTTTAAATTTTATTAGATCCCTCAGTATACACCAAAGATTTATGAATTTTTTGTATAAAGGTTTCATTTCTAATAGAAACCAAAACGTTCTTAAAGAAAACCAAAATTTAAGAAACATTTAAACTAACAAATTCAAATTCTAAAAATTATAAATGATAAAACTATTTATTTTGTGACAACCCTTTTTAACGATAGTACGTACAAGCAGTTGTCCTGCTGGAAGAAGCACTTCTAGAAGTAAATACTCCTGTAAGACAATCGCTTGTTGTAATGTTTAAGTACCTCCTAATTAAAGGCATTCCAAATAGAAATGATTCAATATTACATTTGTAATGTAACCTACATTTTTAATAAATTGTACAGTTTACAAATTCTCTACAATCATTATCCACATTCTTAAGGACTAACACGTCAACTTTGTTGCAAATTCTTTTGATACGTACGTACACTTTGTTTCAATGTTCGGTGTAATGAACTTGGATACTGAAAAATAAAATGCCTTGCATTTTTGCACACATCTGGTTTCTCACTATTCAATACATCTCAGCAACTAATTTTATTGCTCATTATTAATTCCAGACTTAAAATTCAAAGCGCGAAATCGCCTCGTTCCTTGGTGCAAAGGCATTGCTGGCGTTTTTGTAGAATTTACAATTACATGACATCCAAAGTATTCGAGAATAACAATTTCACTGAATGGTTTTAATTAATTTAATAGTTAATGTAAATACTTAAAACAAAACACAAATTAATATAGAAAAAAAATGAACAAAGAAGTAAAGTACATCTACATTCGGCTTTGCTCCTTTAGGAATCGATAAGTTCTTCCAACAGTTGTGCCATGTCCAGTTGCGTCCTGTTGGAATCTCCTTCCTGAAAAGTATATTAGTGAGAATTTTACAGAAACGTATTAGAAAAGCGTTGGTTTAATAAGGAAATATGTGAATACTTAATTCGGTAAAACAGTATTCGCACAATTTAATTATTAATTAATTAGCGGTTGAACTTTGGATTTCTATTTGCATCTCCTTTTCTTCCCGCCATTCTATCTGAAGCCCGGGGCCGTACCTCCTCTAAAAACGGCACTGAAATTGCCTACTGAACCTAGTTATAATGATTAAAATGGTGGTTATCGTGCAGATGATGTTTAAACTACACATTATCAATGATATTTGCATCCCTAATCTTCCATAATCCGACTCAAATCACTATTTTTCATTTCAGCACGTCATCAGTGTCACATTTGAGCTCATACACCGTATGTTTTAATGTTCTAGCAACGCGATGGTAGGTTTATAATATAATAGGTCTTTAATAAGTAATAAATTCAATATCATTAGTTACTTTTATTAAGCAGTAATTATATTTATATAGAATTATCCTGTAGAAGGCTTGTAAAAGCACATAGATGAATAATGCAGTTATTTGAATCGATTATCTTTAAAGCTTTTAATAAATGTTAGAAATACTGTACCTACCTATCTAGTTCCTGACTAATTCGCGATTTTCAGTTACTAGGAAATCGTACATTACATACATATGTATATTGCGATTTTTTTCGGTTTAAATTTCAAAAGAATCTTGTTCGTAGTAATTTAGTTATTTACAAATAATGCTATGTAGGGGTATTAAATTCACGCTATGAAGTGTCTTGTTCAGAAAAATTGTGTTTTTGATAAATGCGCGTATCTAATACTTATATTGCAATAATAACATTCATACATAAATATACACAAACAGTTTAAGCAGAAAACAGAAAGCAAAAACTAATCGTACGTTATTTTCTATACATATATTTATTATCTCTCTATCTCCCAGTATATGAAGATTATATAAGAAAGATCTGAACATTTTACGTGAATATTCTCTTTTTTGGAACAAATCTGACTTTTGGAGATTTTTCAGGGAAATTTTTTAGATCAAACGAATGACATATTAATATTGGTTACTTTTTTTATGACCTCAACAGTTTTCCTAAAGAAGTTCAAAAACCCTGATCGAAACGTAGCAGAACGCATACTTTTACTCACGATAAACGTTGTAGGGAATATCGTAAACATAGAAAAGAGATGCCAGATAGGAATTGCAGCGGACACTAATAAAGAAAAAGAAATAACATTGCACCAATTAATGTGTAACAAAAAGAGATGTACCTAAGCAGAATATGAGCACGTCGCCAGAATCGGACTATTAAAAAAGTTCAACGTTCTCAAGAATTTAGGAAAGCAAACACATAATTCCAACTTCAAACCGCTGCACCGCTTATTATTATTCGGTTATTCTTTTTACTTTGTCTGTACTACTCACGAAGCATTTCCTAACGTAATAAGGGCAACTCAACTACAGTCTATTTCAATTTGTTAGAATTGTGACCTTGAAGAAATCTGCGCGAAAATAGAAAGAATACACAATAGGCTTGAGCAAAACAGAAATAGTTGGAATAAACATGAACGAGCAGAGTTCTCGATGGGCGGTCTTAGGAGATCGGCTAGAAGGGTACAGTACTAGACGAAAATGTTTAGCAATTTCTTAAAACAAAAATGTATATAAATTAACAACAGACAACAAGGCAAAAGTTTTATAGGTGTGTAGAACGTTAAGTTAATTCACTTGTTATTATTTTTGGCTAAATATGCTTTTAAATAAAGCATATTCTTAAATTTTAACGAGGCAGTTTAAATAATTTTGCAAATGGTACTGTACACTTTTGTCTAGTTCTC
>NW_020442403.1:416908-447179 GCF_000699045.2 Agrilus planipennis
TGGGGGATCGAAAGAGGGTGGTCACTTGAACAAAACCCGATAACCTAACCTAACCTAACCTACCCTATTGATAAAGATATTTAAATAATGTTTTATATAACTTTCTCAATATTTTTATGTATTTTTCATTAGTTTTACCTTTGAATATTGTTTAAGAATGACTATATAAATATTTACATGCCTAGAAATGTATAAAAATTGGCATATTTATTATGTTTGAACCCCCATTACTTTTTATGGGGGTGAGACCGCTACGAACTTTTTATGGTACAGTGGTGGCGGAGACCTCCTCTTTCGATCCTACCCACACCCACCATCATCTAGACCTTTACCGTAGATTCTACCCAAAAAAAAAATTAAAAAAAAGTCATATACAGATATAAACAAAAGTATGTTTCAAATGACGGATTCGATATCTACTGGTAAAGGCTTTCACGGGCACTTAACGAAGTGATGCTGTCCTGATTCGGGTCTATAGGCCGTCGTCCTAATGTTTCGCTAGCACGGAAGAACTTCTTCAAAGGCTTCCATCTCCCATGCTATGATATAGGTATATGATTTCTACTATTAGTTTAACTCTATAGATGGCGTTTGATTTATTTGCATGTGATATTTATGATCCTTTGGTAAAACATTACGCAACGACATTGCTCAGAAGTAATTTATTGCTTTCATTAGCTTTTATATTGTTGACATAATTTTCAAACTTCTTGCCCATTTATGACGCATTAAACTTGAACTTTTCTATTATGATACATTTCGGTCTACATTGGACAAAATTGGGCTTGTGAAAAATAAACCAGTTGCGAACTATTGTAATTTATGTATACCGACAACTGACCAACTAAAGTAGGTGTAGG
Source organism: Agrilus planipennis (assembly GCF_000699045.2). Taxonomy (NCBI): domain Eukaryota; kingdom Metazoa; phylum Arthropoda; class Insecta; order Coleoptera; family Buprestidae; genus Agrilus; species Agrilus planipennis. The sequence goes on from NW_020442403.1 coordinate 417,769, forward strand.
TACTTTCCATTATTGGACACAACGTGAAGAAGTAAACGTCAATATTACGGTGCCGTGGCGGACGTAAATGGTTATGAGTGTGAACAGCGTGAGAATGACAATACGCCAAAACTCTTCTGCCGATGAATACTGACATTAACATTCAGAATTAGCCGTAATTTTGACAGGAATCGACCTCAAGGTAACACCACTTTTCTAATACCGTATAAGTTTCGATGATGCCCTTGTCCTCTTTTGATACTTTTCATTTATTTGTTTAACCTGGGGCGCACACAGAATTTTGTCTAAGAAAAAAGTCATTCAAAGATTTCAGTTTGGTGGAGTCTGAAGAAGAGATAAGTACTTTTAATTCTTTTATTTAGTCAGAGGCGCACACAAAATTTTTGTCTAAGGAAAAATTCACTTACAGATCTCTGTCTTTCTTTGTAATATTTAATAGACAACGTTGAATTTTTTGTCAATTGTTGAATGAATAAAGTCAATAAAGAGAATGAAAAGGAACATCATTAACAGACGGGCTGCAAAGTTCATAGAAAAAATTATTTTTTTGATAGAATTTGATTTTACTATTCAATATAGTTCCCTTCGAGGACGATACAACGATTATAGCGGTCATACAATTTTTCGATACCATTTTTATAATACGATTTGTCTTTAGCCTCAAAATAGGCTTCAGTTTCGGCGATTACCGCTTCATCGGCGCGAAATTTCTATCCAACGAGCATCCTCTTGAGGTCTGAGAACAGAAAAAAATTGCTGGGGACCAGATCTGGTGAGTAGGGTGGATGCGGAAGCAATTCGAAGCCCAATTCATGGAATTTTGTCATCGATTTCACTGATTTGTGACGAAATTCCTTTTTATCCATTTTTCAAAGTAACAAAAGTTCTTTCACTAAAAATGCTGCAACACCTGTCAAATTTATATACGTGTCTTTTGAAGGTTGGGGCTAACTAAAAAGCATATGGATTTGATACTAGTAGAGCCATGTATGGGTCAGCCTACGAACTTTTCAGGCCACATAGGTATATTCTTTACAATAATAGAAAATGTAGATATTCATCCTTCATAAAGCACAAAAATGAATTTGTTGAACTAACTCAATTGGTGTTTAATGCTTTAATATTTCAACGTTTTCTTCTATTAACACTTAATAAGAAATGATCATCGCGTAAAAAAACATTAACCAAATTTGCAAAATGGCCATTAACACCACAAACAAATTTGAAAAAAACCAACCTTCAACCGAATTTATTCTGTCAACAGAAACAACAAAACGAAATATATACTAATTGTTCAGTTTCGAGTGTTCATATCCTTCTCCATATCAAATCGATCTATTTCCATGTTAATTCTGTCAACCATTTCAAACGTTTGTTGCATTTGCTTTCAATACGCACTTACGATCAGTATGTCCAAGCATGGGACTGACTGCCATGTCTATACCAGATCGTATATATATCATTCATTTTTGTCATTTGAAATCCGACTGACTGTTGTAACCCACGCCGTACTTGACCCCCTTTGTTTTAAATAAATGGCATCGAAACGTTGTGTTCCTTTATTAAAAATTTTTGCAAGAAGGGCTTGGTTAGCTTGTACGCAATACCTATCATAGACATACATAAACGTAAACCATAAATTAGATTGTATACAGTAAACAGTTTTTGATACTCCCACTGGCTTATAAGACGTAAAAAATGCGACCTAAAAATTTATTCAAATAAACCGATGAATGAAAATCCTCAAGTCCTGAAAAGAAATTATGATCAGCACGGTAATAACATAGGTAGTTTTTTATTTTGCCGAATGAAGTGCTTATTGGTCACCTAAGCGTCAATGTATCTAAGTGATGAAATAATAATGACAGCTGCTTTACTTGCACATATTTTGGCTCGTCTTCGATTTTTGCGTATTCAAAAAAATACGCATTCTGAATGTTGACTGTGGCATATGGTGAAGCTACTTTGGACCGAATCAACGTTTATCGGTGGTATAAAATGTTGTCAGAGGGCCGAGATGTGAACGACGACAACATCAGACGAAAACATTGATGAAGTAAAGATGATGGTATTGACCAATCGTCGATTGACTGTTAGAGAAGTTGCTGAGGGCCTAAAAATATCGATTGGCTTCTGCCATTCGATTTTTACCAATGATTTGGGCATGAGACGGATTGCCGCGAAATTCGTATCAAAATTGCTCAATTTCGACCAAAAACAGCATCGCATTAGCATCACTAAGGAGCTGTTGGACTCTGTCATGTGTTTATGATTATGACGTGGAAATCAAAGCTCAATAATCCCAATGGAAGCTGCCGCACGAGCCAAGACCGAAAAAAGCGCTCCAAGTTAGGTCGAATGTGAAGGCTTTGCTTAGTTTTCTTCGATTGCAGGGGCATGGTGCATCATGAATTCTTGTCACAGGATAGAACGGTCAATAAGGAATATTACCTGCAAGTGATGCGCAATTTGCGAGAGAAACGCCCGGATTTGTGGAAGAACAACAATTGGCTATTGCATCACGATAACATCCCTAACTAAATTGGTTCGGGGGGTTAATTGAACCTAGTATAATGTATCCCGCATTACTGACAATGCACACCCTTGTTCAAATTATTATGTACCTGGTATGTACAATAAAATCTAAAATTTCATACTGAACGTTAGCTATCTCACGAAAAATAATTTACTTTTAGATTGATTATCAGTAAAGTGTAGTAAGGGGAGGTATTATAACTTCTAAATGTAAGGTTCTCATCATCTTCTAATGCGCAAAGGTGCTCGTGGAAACATTAGAAGAAGACTCAGGATTAATTAACTGTTAACGTGCAAAAGTGTAGCATAGCGAAACAAAAGACACACGCTATTAGTATTAAGTCCTGGGGATCACAGAATGCCAAGGTTGTAGAACGAGTTTCAACATTAAAAGATTTAAGCGCAGGTAACCATAAACGACTTACGTTGGACGTACATCTGGATTAAAATTTGAAATGAACAACCTGCGTAATGAGCTGATCTGTAACGAGATATGAGCTTCTTTCTCAATGTTAATACACCTACACATGCCTTCTAGTGGTGCCTAGTGAAACTACAAGTGCCTCGATGCTCTACTGATGATGCAACGTCCAGATACAAGTCATTGCATCTCATGCTTAACTCACGTTAAGTAACCATATACATACCTATAAAGTGTACTTTTATTAACTTGACGTTGGTTTTATCTCAATTACTCCAATATTTTCCGAGAGGCTCCATTTGCCCAACCAACCTAAGAATAACTCCCTTGAGACTTCACTGGGCTAAGAGAAATTCCATAAGGCGAACATAAAAAAGAATATATTAAACCACATATGTTTATGCTCTTTTTGGTTACCGTAGAAGGATTTTTCTTTTAATATTATACTTATAAGGGCAACAACAACAAATAGATGGTTTATAAGAAAATTATTACTATGCTTTAGCTTTTGCTGATCGGATCTAACATATTTGTATGCTTAGGTATAATTAGGACGTTCAAAATTGGCATAGTCTGCAGTACTTTACTATCTTCTTTCAACTTACTAACTAGACCAGAACGGTTGCTGATAGAACGCCTACTTTTACTCACTACAGACAAACATAGAAGAGAGATGTCAAGTAGGAATTGCAGCGGACACTAATAAAGAATAAGAAATAATATTGCAAGAGATGCAGCCAAGCAGAATTTGAGAATGTTGCCGGTATCGGACTTTAAAGAAAAGTTCAACATTCTCAGGAATTTAGGAAAATACTCATTTTTAAAGATGTTATTCCAACCAGGCAGTTATAAAGCCGACCCTGTTACACCGCTTATTATTATTGGATTATCTCTTTTCAGTTTGTCTGTACTACTCATGAAGCATTTCCTAACTTAACAAGGGCGTGTTCAAAACGTAGCAAATTATTATAGTTCCAAGTGGAAACAAGAAAGAAGATACGTTCATTCTCACAGATAATTTATTACGAACCCGAGATAAAAATGTCCAGTCTCTCAGAGTCTGTGAAAGCGAGACTCGAGTCTGCGTCTCTCATCGAGTCTCTGGTGTCGCTGAGAGAGACTGTCGAGTCGAAAACTATTTAGTGTCTCTGAACGAGAGACTCGAGTCTCTCAATTTTTTAGTTTTATTCATTCAGTCTGTGAGAGATTCGAATCTCTGAATTAACAATTTTATCTTTCGAGTCTCTCATACAGAGACTGTGAGAGATCCATAAACACACCTAGGCAATAATTAAGAGACTGTGAGAGACGCTCTCAGAGACGCTGAAAGACTCTGAGAGACTGGAGAGAGACTGAAAATTTTTGTCAAGGGAACTTTGCCAATTTTGATTGTCCCAACTATAGGTATGACTTATGCATGTACTACAACGAATTTCCATTAAGTTATCATGAATTCAATCAACCGCCATTGCCACTTAAATTATATCCATATCCTAGAAAAGCTCTTTTGCTGATGATTCCGTTATTTATTATTGTGTTTAACAATAATAATTAAAGCAATCAAAATGTTTTAATTGTGAGTCTCGTTATGTTAGTTCTCGCATTATTCGCATCTACTTGAGAAAGCATGGGAACTAACTGTCTCTGAATGCCGAATAATATTAAACTTGTCAGCGTATTGACCTTTTAACATGATAATTGACTTATTTACAAATAACGATTGCGACATCGACAGTGGATACGTATGATATTGTGTACCTACGGCATGCCAGCTCGACGCCAAATGTAGAAGATATAATCTAATGCCTTGAACAATTTTCAAGTTTCCAATGCGAATACGGAACGTGTTTTTCACAGTTCATTACCGTTAGTGCCGCAACGATCAGAGAGAATGACCAAAAGAATTCGCGAAGAACTTGTACTTGTCGTACGTCTGTAAGTACTTACGTGTCTTATCTCCTCTATCCGATATTACTGATGCAATAGCAAGGCCTCCTGCTGACGGAAGTAAGCGAAAAAAATACAGATGCAACATATGTAGGTGAGCATAATTGCGGAGTGACCAGGCATTGTACAGAATTTATGATATCGTTAAGCACGCTATATCATTAACATTGAAAACAAAAAATTAGTAAAGATATAAAACAAAGGATAGCGCAGGGTAGAGTCGCCTTGAACAAAAAGGTGTCATGACAAAATGTGGGACCAGTGAAGGGGAGGTGGGAGAGATGGAAGCTGAAAATAAAAACTGTAAATGCCTAGATGATGGGACAGTCGCTCGGACGGGACTAATAAGGATCGGAGAATGTCAAAGGACTTCTCATGGTAAATGTGTAGATATTGGCCCCCACTCCCGAAGGGGTGGGTGAGAAAGAGGAGGTCTCCCCCACCACTGTACCATAAAAAGTTCGTGGCGGTCTCATCCCCATAAAAAGTTATGGGGGTTGAAAGTTGATTATTTTGACAATTTTCATACACTATAATTCAAATAAAATTCAATAAAAAAATTATTTTCAAGCGGGTGGAGGTGGGGCATCGAAAGAGGGTGGTCACTTGAACAATCCCCGATAACCTAGCCTAACCTAACCTAACCTACCCTATTGATAAAGATATTGAAATAATGTTTTATATAACTTTCTCAATATTATTATGTATTTTTCATTAGTTTTACCTCTGAATATTGTTTAAGAATGACTATATAAATATTTACATGCCTAGAAATGTATAACTTATTATGGGGGTGAGACCGCCACGAACTTTTTAAGGTACAGTAGTGGGGGAGATCTCTTCTTTCAATCCCCCCCACCCCATCTAGACCTTTACCCTTCTCATTCCCATTGATAACGCTTTTTCCATTCTGAGTTATCCGACTGCCAATATATCGAATATCGGCGACTTTCTTAAGTGTATCGCCTCCTACTTTCATATCATTTTACATTCCTTACATGCTGATATTTTTGTTTTAATTTAATATTAATCTAGTATCTGCAAATCTAAGGATCCTTATCTTTTGTCCCTGTAGGTCTAACCCTAATGGTGTCTTGTCAATGTACATCCTTGTTTAACTCTCTTCTTGACAGGGTTTTACTTCTATACGATGTTGGTTAAATTCTAGAACTATTGTTGCTTTGTATATATATATATTAACTACATATCGCCTTTCTATCAATAAATCTTATTCCTTGGCATCTTCTCCCATGTAACATTTTTGAATTTTTCTTGCTCTTTTCCCGCATACTCACATTTTTCTAGGACATGTTGTAGCGTTTCCTCCTATTTCTTACACATTCTACGTAATCTTTCTATTCTGGCAGCTGAGCTTTTAATCTAATTTTATAATTAGATAATAAATAATTCAAGGTGGGTCCCTTGCAAGATATGCACCTGACCTGATGAGTGTTGTGCAATTCGTAGATGTACTTTTCTTGATATTTCATCAAAACGTTGCGCAGCATGTAATACCCACTGTACATTGTAAAGAACAAGAAATATTTTGTAAAGATATGCCCAACTGACCTCGTTTGCCGGATTCAGGAAGACGTCATTTTCTACTGCAGAAAAACACAACGTTTCAATTAAAACGAGCGTATATATACTATTGTCTCAGAAGGTTTCAATTTTGCAATTTAAATGCTGGATATTGCTCAACTAATCCACAACAGGTAGTAAGTACATACATGAATATAATATGTTTGTCTAAAGATCAGATCGAGACATTCGTTTTCTGTCTGTTCATCTGTCACGCTCTCTTTCCGTCAAAGAAAAACATATAATATTTGAAACCCTTATTCGAGTCCTTGGCTTTCTAAATCCTGACTGTGACAAAGGTTGACCAAGTGTTGCCGTTTGGACACTGATTTCTTCGCAGAAGTCTCCTCAATTAATGTAATCTTGATATTGAACCCTGTGAGAGTTTAAAAAATTTAAATTCTGATAGACAACAACCGCGGAAGCCTGTTGCGATTATAAAACTTGATAAAATTTGCGTAGTTATTCTGATAATATAGTTTGATATGTATCTCCTGATATTGTCATTTTCATTATCATCGTCAAAATTGAAATAAAGTTAATTATGTTCAATACTAAGAACAATTCAATTCAGATAAATTAGTTCATTTTGAATTAGAATAGCTTCGTTTCTAGAGATAAAAATAGCATGCTCTATTATGTTGGAATCTGTGTTAAGCAAGTAATTAGTCTTTCAAAAGTCTACTACACCATTTTTTATGTACTTGTCATAGTTCATAGCAATCAGCAAAATAAAATTTAAGATAAAAAAAATACAGTAACTGTCCATAAAAAAAGAAATACTGTTCATTCGTGGTTGTAATGCCAGTACACAGTGGCTTCCTCAGGGAAAAAAGTTTTGAACTATTTCAATAAAAGCCACCAGAGGGTTGAAATATTATTTATTTAATTTGTAATCTTTCGCCTTTTTAGTCGAAGGCTTTATTAGGATAGATTACATTAGACGGAGACATGGAGAACCTTTTTGTACAATCACCCGAATATTTAACAACAATAATAAAAACATTCACAAAATCACAGTCTAAAATTATAATTTAACATGCCATTTAAAATAATTAATTAAAGTTAAAAAATAAATAATCAAAATACAACTGAATAAAATTACAATCACAATTTTGGTCGCTTTTATTGAAACAGGGGAAGATAGTACGAGACCTTTACGTGTTTGTGTTTTATTTTATTATTACTGAGTCTTTAGAGGTCATGAAGTGCTAAAATTGACACATATTTTCACAATGCCTTTGAACCAATTGCTACATTAGACACTGTATTTACATAAACGTACAACTTCTGACATAGCATCGGTTTGTATATCTATTTCCTACCGTTTTCCTTGTGATTTTGCTTAGTATTTACATACTCAATAACCACTCAATTAACCTTGCGAAAAAAGTTGTAAACGAAGACTCCGGTTAACAAGCAAACAAAACTATTGCATCGTTTATTATTTTTTTTCTTTTAATATTCATACTTCCAATCAGAATGTTCAGGTTCGAGATTCACTTTAACCTGTTGCTGTTGCGGCTTAGGCTTAATAATTACACTCACTATTAGCAACGACACGTACAATTTGCGTGCGGTTGTACTTTTATAATTGCGTGTGTGCGTACAATTAGGATATGTGGCTAACCTTGAAATTTCCGCATTTAAATTGTCGTAAATATCGACGATTATAGTTGATTTCCTTTTATAAGTTATGCGTTTTCTCTAATCAGCCAGACATGCAACCTCTTCAACAAATCTCAGGTTCATGATTACTGTCGGTACCATAAACGTCCATCACATTATACTACATTAGATATATAATGGTAATTGATTGGTATGTAAACATGGTCGGCAGTGTCCGACATGAAAATTATAGATACGTGTATGGGTATGGTCATTTTTTTTTTTGGTTCTGATTGGTATCGTTATTAGGATCACGAACGCTAATAAAACAGTGACTTACCAATTTGTCTATATACTAGCGATTTGTCTTCGATCTGTAGGGCTGCCGCAAGAGTCGAGAATTTGTCGATCATGTGTTAACTTGTCTCGAAGGTCAAGATACTCGTATGAGATGCAAGACAATATCAAGATGAGGAAATTGAAAAATTTACCTTAATTTTAAAAATTTTCTTAGCCAAAAGGATGCGGTCTTGAAAAACCTTTTTCCTGAAGCAAGCCTGAAATTGTAATAAAACAATTGCTTCACTCTTATGTAAAGATTCAGTTATACCTTGTTTATAATATTCTATTAATTTTACTCTCTTTATTTGCACATTTTACTGATACATTAAAACTTTTACTATTTTAACGAATAGCCCCGGTTATTCACAGTTATTATTTAATATTTAAGATGACAGTAGGTATCTATCTATAAAAAAGCTAACAAATGTGTCGACGGCTAAACATAAATATTTTGCATACGTCCGTTAATTAGCTTGTTTATTGTTAAACTCATATGATTTCGCTGGATTGCTGATATGTTTATAAATATGTACTCGCTTTAAAAAAAAAAAGAAAGTGCCTGGCATTGTAATATAATTTCGTAATTAACCATACTAATTAAGTTATTATCGTATTGATAATATCGTATTTATTTATTTCTTTATTTATTTATTCATTCATTCATTCTCAGTAATTGTAATTACCCTTTCGCTAGTATTTTTCGAAGGGGCAGTACTTTCATGGTCTACCCTGAGCGCAACTATTCTACTGGCTATTTGCTATATCCTTTTTCTACAGTGTTATTGTGTGGTTTCAATTTATAGTGGCAATTTTCCGTTAAATCAAAAATATATTCGATCAGCAGATTAACTGTTTATGAAAATACCTGAAGGTGTTACAAGGTGTTAAGGAAACAATTTGTATTGCTTTTTGTAGTTATCTTCCATTAGATTATACCATTTAAGTACGTAAATATATTGCAATAACTACCGTAAAACGCTTTAAGTTAAGATAATTTCGTTGTTTGACGTCAAGAGACATTTTTAATGCTACTTTGAATAACAAAACCCGTAATGTATTACGCTCAATTTACAATTATTTTGAGTAAATAAAACATTAATAAGATATAACCATATGAAATTCAATTCTATAGGAATGTTTGAGAATGCTAAATTCGCATGATTTTTACATTTTTATTGATCACCCTCTTTTAAATTTGGCAGCATAGACTGTTATATTAAAAACAAGAAAACTGTAATGATATGATAAATTCGAAATCGAAGTGCGCAAATCTCCTTGACAATTGGTCACTTTGCTGTTACATTGAGTACCATTAATAGTGACAGAAGCAGTGTGTAAATACGAAGGGTCCATTTAACGAACGATATTGAGGAAATTAGTAACGGACGGTTAATAACGAAGTGTAACCAATGAAGTGCAGGAAGGGGATGCTGTGCGCCTTTCAACTCTCATCTCAAAGATATATTAGATAGATAGGACTCTGTAAAGGAGGGCTTCATACTGCTAGTAATTAGAGGGTATTCAGGAGTTTTATCCGACAAATGTTTACTTAAACTGTTCTTGCAGGGGATCTAATCAGTCAAAAAACACAGAAGGGTATTCCACATATATATAAATGTATTTACCTTTACATAAATATATTTAAAATGTTGATTTAAGACTTCACGACTGTCATCTAACGAAATTGGTATCTCCAACTCCAGTGCTGAACTGAGTCTGAATCATTTTTATTTTATTTTCGGCTAGATAGGTAGATAGTGACGGATTCCAGACGAAGGTGTCCTAGGACTTGCCGATTAAAAATTTTCTACCTCAGCCCGTTCTAGGACCGTTATTTCGGATCCTCTTCAGCCGATTCGGAATCTTCTGATAGCGCGTTAAAGTAGTTATTCCTTCATTGCGCATGAGTTCTATGGTCATGCTTCAATACCCGTTTCCAAGCTGTGCTATGGTGGCGCAAGACCACCGAAGAAGAGACAGTGTTCACAAAATACTACTTCTATTCACCAAAGGAGTCATCGTCAAAATCGGTCAAATTCTGCAGAAGGAAGGCGTCATATTATTCTTCAACATTTCTGATAAACATAGAGACCAGCTTGCTTGAAACCGTAAAGCAAGTCAGCCTAGATAGAACATGTTTGGCACACAGGACAAGACATCCAATTCGGCCAGACAAAAATGCCAGAAAGAGCCACCACTTCCCTAAAGTTATCAAGGAAGCACTTGAGATCCACAAACACCGGAACAATCTCAATAGGGAAGATCGATACCACCTCGAACGGGTATTGAAGCATGACTATAGTATAAGACGCAACAAATATTTAAGCTGCTGCCAGAAGATTCCGAGAAAGTTCCTCAGAGAAAGTACTAAGAGAAGTTCCTGAAGATGTCACTTGTGATATGCCGAACACTATTGACGCCACCAGATCCGTCATGGGGATGATTTCATTAATATGACGCGGTTAGAAACCGGAAATCCAGTTTCTTCATATTTAAAATATTTCAACAAATATCATCAGCATTGTTGTTGAAGACAGTTTTTAGGCATTATGACTTGTCTAATAGTGATGGGAAGGCACTCCGTTCCATCTGCAGTATGATGCAGAGCTGGAGGCAAGGAAGAATGGTTCTCTTTAGCCTCATTTTAGGAGTCGCAGAAAAAGGTAGGCGGTGGTTGGCATGAAAATGATGAATCAAACCGGTGTCCTCCCAAACACTAAGCAATGGTCAATATCTAAACCTCTGTTGATTGAAGACATCACAATAAGACTGCTACTGTTGTACTGACTGACGACTGCAATAAATAAAAATATTTAAATGCGAACAATTGCCATGTTGTTGAGCAGAAAGAATTTGAATAAATCACAATTAAACAGAATCTAATAAAGATTTGACATTAATGAAAATATTTTTAAAATTGAATCCTTTCTCTAATTTAACTACCCTCGTATAATAAAGTTTGAAATTGGAAGTGCTTCTAAAGCAATATGTTTTAGTTGTTCATTTATAGGTACGAACCAAAAGTCTGTACTCTTGAATGTATTCCTGTATAAATATACATACTTTGCCAATTTAATTATGACAGAATGTAGCAACACTTACTTTTACCTGTCTATCTAAAGGTATATAATACTGAGCAATGTTTTACATAGCGTATCATGAAAGCAAAAGCAATTAAATATCTGGAATTTCAAAGAGGTCGTTATTCCTTGTAGGTATATATATTTTACAATTCACAATTGCAAATAATAAAAACAAGCCTTTTATCACGATTTACGAAGTACCTACACAGAGGGGTCTTTCAACTCCATTCGTTTACTTTTATATCGTCATCTATCTCTTCTGTGTTCTGTTCTATTCACTTCCAATAGGTAGATATTACTACTCAGCAAATGAAGAAACAGATTTGTTTTTTTTTTTTCGTATTGTCGATCAGGACCGTTACAGAAACAATACGGGTACAAATCAAACGGACATTGAAAAATATAATCATATTATTACAGTCCAGTTAGTCAACCAAAAAAAATCTTTGTCTTGCGTTCACCAAGTTCACGAGGTGTATCTCTATCGCGGAAAACTTCGTGGCCAGTTCGTTTGGCGCCGATCGCTCTTTGCCTGTCAGCAAACAAAAGAGTCAGACAACGAGGGATGTAGTCTCGAAACCTCGATCGACAAGATAAATTGTTTGACACTGAACCTGCCAAAATAAACGTCTCTTTGTAAATGTCCGGCATTAAATAGAGTGTGAATATGGAAACGATTTCTCAGGTGACCGAAAAAAAGTATCACTTTCGCTTAAATATTTAACCGAGTAACTGTAAAAACAGCCGGTCAGGTCAGCTATGACGAAAATAAACGTAAAAGGTTTCCTGAGTTCGAGGGAGAAATTTAGATAACAAAAACGGGATAAGTTGGTGTTTCAGGAACTTTCTAGTGATGCAGTGGCTCTCCTATAGAATAGGAATGTTCCGGAAGGGTATAATTGTTCTGAAACACTCATACTTTTTATTGTTAGCAGATTTATTTTAACTAATCGATTAAAATACCTCACTGATTGACTTCTTCTTTTGTCCATAAACCGTTGAGTCGGTGGATTCACTACTTGGATTCAATTGTCCAACTCTTTCACGTCATTGGACAAGAGTTTGAATAAAACTTTCAATCTTCGGATTTTTTTTGGCGTCCCACTGTTTACAATTTCATTAGCTTTTTCACATGATATAAGATATACTTGGAAGTCCATTCTGTAATCTACGGTGACACCCGTGATACTAATTAACGTTGAAAAAATCTGTCTTTCAATTGACTGCATGACCTGATAAATTAACTTGTAAATTGTGTAGTGATTCACCTAGTGCGAGACGTTTTCTTTTGTTGTTTAAACCTTTTTAGAAAATTTGTGGGCATATTCAGAATAATTCCAAGAAGTCCAATTGATATGGGCACGACCTACATCTACGCATCCAACTAGTTCAGAATGCTTTCCACAGCTGCTAGCAAAATATTGGACTAACAATTACAGCCAAACGAATGATAACAGAAAAATAAGGGCTGTGATTCTAATTACGTAATCAAGTTACACAGAGGGTAATAATATTTCACTATTAAGAATGGGGTACATTTACTACGTCTAAATATAGGAAGAAAAAGGATTCCCTGACCGCGGTCATTAAACCCGAACAAACAATTTTCTTCGTTAATTTAGACAAGTTCGCCTTCTTTTTTCTATCCCACTAGCATTTTTTGCACCCGACCAAGACCCCGATTTGTGACGTACAAATAGGTATATGTATAAAATAATTAGATACAAGGTGTGAGTCACTTTCGCAGGTACACGTTATATAGTGTGCCATGAAAGCGGAGCGCTTTGCAACATTTGCGGCTGGATCATTATGAATTGCTTGAAGCGAAGGCTGGTCAACTATGAAGTGGAGAATGACGATGCAGTAATGAACGTTCTTTGGCTGGAATGTCAATCACTAGTTGCACCGATCAAAATATGCGTTAATTGTTGAAATGTTTGGATAAATTTGACGCAATGTTGTTTAATTAATACCCACCGTGTTTACTGTCATGCCCCATCAGACTATTAACTGGACAGTTTGAAATAAGCAGTAAATTTGCAATTGAAGACAAATGTGAATTAGCAAGCGCAATTAAGTTCGATTGGCCTATCTACTCGACTGAACTGAAGTGGGCTCTTCTTCATCCTTTTTCCTATTCTGTAGAATATAATGTACCTACATAAGTGTAAAAGGAGTCTCTGACCAAAGGAGAAACACTAGACCCCAACCTCTTTAGACAAACCACCAAAATACATTTTCTTCCGGGGTTTTTCTGAAGACAATGGTCAAACCTAGAACAGATCAATCGTTCCGCAAAGTCCCTGGTACATTTGGACCTTTGACTATAGTACGATATATGGATCACAGGCTTTTAAGTCACTACTAATGATGCCAAAAGCGAAGGACTTTGGAACGTCTGAAGCAGCAAAATCGGATGAACCATGATAGAACAGTCCATGTAAATTGACGGAAGAATTATAGATTTATTGTTAAATAACCGGCTGTTTCAAAGATTCCCAGTCATTTTAACAGAATGGTGATCTTCTACCATAAAAGCCAGGAGTTGGCTGCGAGGTATCAGTACAATTAACTGTGGCGTGTATGGTTGGGGGCTTCCATTTTCACAGGGTAAAAAAGAAGCAATAACTCTCATACTGGGGCAATTTCTTAATTTCCTTTCGAGAAGAGTAATTGCTTCCAACAGTTAAAAGCGAATAGTCGTCCGCTTATCGTATAGGTTGATACCACGACTACCTGAGATAAATAATTTTTCTGCAGCATCATCAACCGCTTGATGGGACCACACCTCCACCACTTGAGTGATCCTCGTTCTTTTACGTACGGACGAACAAACCCCGGTGCTTTAGCAACCAACATCCGTCTGTCCATCGGTCGGTCATCGTCATCATCGTCAGAAGGCATTCTTCTCGTCTACTACTACCACTCACGATTAAACGGGCAGTGGCGGCGCGTATCATCGGCACCGGTTCTCTCTCTGTCTTGCGTCTCATGTGGGAGAGACAGCAAAACTTGAACATATCGTAGTCGCCGTGGTGAGTGCATTCACAGCAATCTCCGATCAACCGCTGAACTTCCAACCGGCTTCAAGTAGACCAAACAGTCCAACTTCGGTTATTATTGTGCTGCGCGTCGCTTCGTGTGCATGTCGGCCTCTCTCTCAGTCAGCTACTCATTTGGCGTTCGCAAGTTTTCCTGGTCTCGTAAAGGAAACTGCGACCACTTTTCTTTACGTACTACCCCGTCGTGCTTCCGTATCGTATCGATTCGTTCAACAAGAAACTTATTAAGTGTATAACTGAGCTTTTGGTGTTGTTTTGAACTTTTAATTATTAATGACAAACTTTATGTATTGTAGTTAAACGAATAAGTGCGCTCTCGTTGATATTTTGGATTTGAGTGGTTTTTTTTGTTTTAACAGTGATTTGAAACATTTTAGTGGAGGAGCTTTTTAAGCAAATATTCTTTAGCTTTTAAGGTAAGATTTAATATTTTTTGGATAAAATGGTTCAAAACTATTCTCTGTATGGAATACCAATAAAATAGTTGGAGTTAACACCAAAGCCTGACAATACATTATAATTTTAAAATAAAAAAAATAAATAAATCATTTATCATGAGTGAAATGCAATTAATAGTTATCAATGAGAGTGATCGTTAATTAAATATTTTTAGTCTCATTTTTATATTATTTACTTTAGGAAATGTACAAACGTAAGAGTCTCAGTTCTTTGAAACCGCTTACAATATCGTTCTGTGGTGTGTTGACCATTAATATGCTAACAAGGAATCGACCAACGTTTTAATCGCATACAAGAATGCTGGTTGATAACAAACAAGTTCAAAGGCCATTTAGATAACAAATTGATTATGAGCAGCAAATTAGTAAACGAAATTGTGCGTTCGAAGGTAGCAAAGGAACTGGGCAAATACACTGCGGAAGTGAAAATGTATGATGGTACTCATAGTACCTTTTTTTCGTTTTCTTCGTTACCAAATTTGTTCAGCACACCACCACCTACATCATCAAAAAATTTATTGTTGTAATTTTTGCGCCATCTGAAACATAACATTAGGAATCCTAAAACAATTTTTGGGAAATCTTCACTAACTCATATTCACGATGGTTTTACATTAGACATTGGATGTTTCGTTATCACCAGCTACTAATACCTGGTGGGTGAGCAGTCCTTCCGGACTACGCTGAGGAGTTGGGCAGAAGGTCTTGTTTAACCTGGGAATGGATGAGATGAGAAAGATGGGACGGACGAGAGTGAAAGATTATCTTTGGAATATTATTGTCCCAGCATTTACCTAAGTGATCCAAAAAAAACACAGAAAGTGAATTTAATATAGTGTTTGTAATACGTAAAGATATACAATTGCTGAAAGGAAAATGTTTGGGTTCTTCCACAATTGGGGTTCTATCTACGCCTTATAATTTCACTCGTGAACAAAAATTAATTTCCGAATAAAAACGTAACAATTGTTTATCTTCATCGTCATCATCATTGCGGTCGTCGGCCCGAAGAGTAGCTGGACCAAGCACCTCCACTCTATTTTATCCTAAGCCAATTTTCGAATGTCCAGAAAACTCACATATCTTCGAAATATTTGCGAACAGTAATTTTATATGTATTCCTCGACCCCGTTTTACTTCAATTTCTGCTGTTAATATGTCGAAATAGTCCTTCATGTCTTTTGTTTATGCTTTACTCTCATATTCCTTTCAACACCTCTTCATTTCTAACCCATTCTATTCACTGTAATTTACAAAATTTCAAGATTTCTTCTAGGTGGTTACTTTCATTCAAATGAGATCAAAAGTTTACCTCTATTCACGAACATTATTACCCTTTTATAGTTGACAATAAATTGTCACTTAGACAATCATATCATAATTTAATAAATAACATTTATTTATATATTTTCACTATTAGTCGGTACTTAGTATTTACTATTGGTTACCATAGTAAATACTCATTTGAACTGATGCGGGTATTAACTTTGTGGAAGATAAAAACAATTAGTTGTGGGCTTAAGATAATTTACTAATGAACGAAGAGGAAGCATATGTATATCTGTAGGTTGGACAGGCTGTTTCAAAGAAGAATACACAGCAAATGTATCATTAGCTATCGCTAAAGAATCCTGAGTGTACGTTCATTTGAAAACTATGTCAGTGCGAACATTTAAGGTTTAATTAAATAGTGGCGATTTGTTCGAAGCAAATGACGACCGGCTCGTTTGTAAACGACTATTAAGTAAAATAATTAAAAGTTCAATATAATATGTTGACCTAAAGAACGGACTGAACGATACGACATTTCTAAAAGCCCCGAGGTGACGAAAATGGTAAAACGATTCCTCGTTCTAACGTTTGCTTTTAAACACGTTCTAATTTTACACTCTTTTAATGTCCGTTGATTTAGCGAGTGTAAGTAATGTTTGCATTTTAACTTGAAATCATTTTTTTTTCTGAGTACTGTAACGGTTAGTTCATCTTTTTACCTTCAGGTGTGCGTCTGCATGTGAGCTTTTGTGTAAACACATACATACCGCGCCATTTGTAGTATTTTCTAAAACGCGCTGTTAAGGCAGTAGGAAAAAGTTGGTCTGTGTTCTGTCGGAGCTGCCTGCGACGCGCTGATGAGATCCAAAAGGATCGAAATCTCGATCCGCGTCTGGCAGTTTCGACAGAATACAGACCACTTCGAATTATTTTATTCGATTATGGTCACGTGCCTATCACGTCGAGGTTAGCTACGCCAGGATTCGTTTCGGCAAGTAGATATCCATATATTTCAATGGACCTTGTTGGAGCATACGTAATCCTAAAATGTACCGTCGTACTACAGATGGCGTTTACCTCGCCGTTTGTGGTATTTTCTAAAACGCGCTGTTAAGACAGCAGGTAAAAGTTGGTCTGTGTTCTGTCGGAGCTGCCTGCGACGCACTGATGAGATCCAAAAAGATCGAAATCGCGATCCGCGTCTGGCAGTTTCGACAGAATACAGACCACTTCGAATTATTTTATTTTATTAAACACATACATTTATGTATATTTCAGTGCTCTTTGAAGCATGTCCGTGAGATATTTGCCGTTCCATACGTACGTGTATTGCTATCTCGTGAGGTTTAAATATTATTTAAGGTGTTGGTTTCGATTCAAGGAACTTATTATTTCACAGCTGACACGGTCGCTGTATTATTGTTTACTTCTCATATTGCGAAGGTGGTAGCTGAAGCACTTTCAAGGCTGAAAGTATTGCAAATACGCAGATAGAGCCATTTGGTTAGTTAGATTGAATTTCCTCGTCAACGCATTTTTCTTCATATACACATAAGGTAGCCATCTTTCCCAGTGTGCCGGGGCTATCGCCGTTTTGATTAATAACGTTTGAATATGAAGTATTCCACTGGATGACACCTCATCCCATATTGGGAAAAAACGAAAACACCATTTTATATGAAGATTGGAAAAACTAACAAAATAGCTCAAACCCCCAACGCCAAAACACGACACTGTAGTTGTCCGAAGCGCTTTTTGGTAACAAGGTTACCTTCTTCAGGGACTGAAGTGAACAGTTCTACCATTTTATACTTTAATGGTAACGGTGAAAGAAACCGAAAATCACCATTTGAATGCGTAGTTCCTGAGAATATCGAAAAATAATGTTAACTGCCAAAAAATGACGTTTTTAAAATGAATTGCAGAAGGAGGTTACTTCCCCGGATGTGTTCAACAGTTTTCTGTTTGTATACGTTAATTGGACCACAATTTTGTCCATTAATTAGAAGATCACTCAATATCTATGACAATGATGTTTATCTAGATTAGATTTAGATAATTATCCTTGGACTAGTTTAGTCCATCTCGTTTAGTAGTAGCTGCCTCGACAGTGATTCTGAAGATTAGACGATCTTCAGTGAATTGTAATGAATTTTTCTAACAATTTCCTGGAGGCAATTTTGGTAGAACTATTCTCCAGTCTTAGATTACTGCATTCTGGTAACTCTCATGGTAGTACTGTAACCTTACTCATCCAGTGTTGTGCAGTCGTCATCTAAAAATTCACCTAAAACGTTGTTCAAAGCCTTCAGCTGTTTCTTTTTAATTCACAGGCGACTGACGTAAATTGGGAGAATTGTGTTGTAGATTTTTGAAATAAGAAATAGGAGATAGGGATGTGACACTCCTAACTTATTGATTATACATATAGAGCTCGAATGGGGAAAGAACATGGCAGAGAAACTCATGTTGCTAGCTTACACTCAGGGTAATGAGGGAAAACCTGAGGTAGTTTATAGTGGGAGAACGTTAAAATAAATTTTCACATTAATAATTGATAAGTACATAAATTTATAAAGGCCGAATTTATATGTTACCTGCTTATATATTTGCATTAATTTTTTACTTGTTGTTTATTTCTGGTAAAGAATTTCATTTTTCTAATTGTAAAAAAACTTTGTCGAGGACGTTTGTAAAGTAAAAATGAATAACTTAGTAATGACAACAAAATCACTAGGCACAATAAGTGCCTACCTATTGTAAACACGTTACAGCTTTTTATAAACATGCGATTATGCATACGCCGGTTTGAAATTGCCGTTGATCGTATTTAGAAATAAATATTATTCATTATTTTTAATTATCCGACAGTCGAGTCGTTTTCGATTCAAACGTTGCGCAGGTATGTATATTTCAAGATCCGCGGACTTGCGGTGAATCTCCTTAGGAGACTTCCTGTTTTTGCAAAGTATGGACATATAAGGAAAACTTGTATTTCATAATCCCATGGTTGTTACTTATGTACTTAGAAAACAATTTATAGGTACCTTTATAGAGATAGCTCCAGCCACCTAACAAGAAGTTGGCATTACTTACTAAAAGGAATAAAACTACTTTTGAATTATTTATTTATAGATACATATATACGTATGTTATATAGGCATGCACCTATAATATTAAAAGCCTTTCTGTAACGTGACATTCGCATATTTTCATTTCTAAACATTATAAATTAGTCGTGTGCAATTTATCATTTGCAACAAAGAAAAATATAGATTTGTTGATGGCAACGACAGATTATGTATTTCGTAGGTGTCAAAAACTGTTTTCTTCATTATCGAAGTAAAAGGAGAAATACATCAAAATTGGCGTCGTTATAATGACTCCTAATTTATTGTTTCGTGAACCCGTTGTAAACGTAAAGGACAATCAAGGATAATCTTTTATGTACCTCTAATAACGACTTAATTGTTCAAGTATCTCAATAAGTAAATTGTAAGGTCATATAAAGTGAAATAACGATTAGCGACTTTAAATTAAATTAATTCATTATTAAAAGAATTAAAAAGGACCCAGGTATATATCAATCTAACAGTCGAAGACCTTTCCTGTACAATCATTTTTACTAGGTCAGTTTTGATAGGCAGTTATACGTAAATTATCGTAATTCACCTCAGAAACAGGAAGGAAAGATTGATAAATAAATCAGTCTAATACGAATTTACTTGTTCACCAAAGATTCTGTAAATTAAGAAAACGTGTAATTTTTTTAATCTCATCATTAGCATATTATGATTTTCAGTCCGAAACTGGACTTGGGCACTCGCTTCTAGTTTATTTTATCCTGAGATTTTTTGACATTTTTCTAAAAGTAGAACGTCTAAATCCCTAACCTAGACCTAGATGAAATTACTGTTTGCAAATAGTTAAGGATGTGGGTTGTTCTAGTTTTAGAGAAATGCGAAGTT
Source organism: Agrilus planipennis (assembly GCF_000699045.2). Taxonomy (NCBI): domain Eukaryota; kingdom Metazoa; phylum Arthropoda; class Insecta; order Coleoptera; family Buprestidae; genus Agrilus; species Agrilus planipennis. Next base: position 438,046 of record NW_020442403.1, read on the forward strand.
TAGCTCAGGATAGGAAAGAGTGGAGGTACGTGTCCAACCAGTCTTAGGACTGATGGCCTTAAGATGATGACGTACTTACATAAAATTATGATATTGATGCTTCATTACATTATGTAATTCTAATAGAATGAACTACTGATATGTTTCCTGATTTTGGTCGTTTCGGAAATAAGAAATTCCTTAGGAATATCTTAAAATTCCCCGGTAGTTTTTGTAAATAACTATGAATAAACCATATTATGTACCTAGTATGTGATAAATTATATCCATAAGAAACTGTATAAACTAGATTTTCCTGGTTCAGATGAACTTCAAATTCTGAAACCAGTGAACTTAATGTGAATTTAGATTGCACACCTTGAATGTTATTACATATCGTATGTTGTTTTAAGTTCAACCTAATATTGTCCGTCATAAATATGAAGTAATGTAATGCAATGTTCAGAATCCGTTAGAAGCACGACAGGATTATTGAAGTTGCGGCAATTGGAATGGTTATCGACAGCAGCGAATTAAATTCATTGAATCTCGATGAAAGATAAGCAGGTGCGGGTGTTTGACATTTTAATTAGCAGAAAAAACTTGCAATGCAAATTTGTTTCCGCAAAAACATTTGATATGCTAATTATTTATAACCTCGAGTTTGCGCGGGATTAAAAACGAACGTTAGCATCTAAAAATAAACTGTTTAACGATATCGTTTCAAGTATCGCATTTCTTAACATATTCAGTCGAAGGTCTTACCAACAAGTGCATTTAATCAATTCAATTTGTGTATTTAATCGTAACAGATTTGTTTCAAAACATCTCTGCTAAGGGTAGAAAAAGGAGCGAACTCTGTACATATTGCTTGTTATACTTCATTTATTTTCTGTAGCGATGTGCCCCTTCCAATGTCTTGAATGCACGCTGGCAAAATCGTAGGTAGGGAGAAAAAAGCTCATTATACTCTCGACTCTTGTTCATTAAACATACTTTTTCATACAGTACCTGCCAAAAGTTTTGTTCAATCACGAATAGTAGTGCTAGTCGAAAACAAGCGTTAAAGCCTTTAATATGTCTTCAAATATAAATAAACATCTCGTTGATATTTTCAGTAGTAAATGGTACCAATAACAACACATTTGAGCAATGCAATTGGTGTGGATAAAATAGTCAATTTTCCTGTGTAGTACTGTACGGATTATACGCTCCTCGCCGGTTAAGAGTTTGGCCGAAAGTTGTTTCCTTCCTTTTCTGGCCTAGTGCTGTTCTTGTCTATTTTGCGCCGGTCAAACTGAAGGTCACATCGCTACAGGAAGTAAACAAAGTATAACACTTAAAATAAAGTAGTTCTAGCGAATGCAAAAACGTCTGTGATACTTTTTTTATTGTGATTTTGAGTGGTTTTATCTGGAGACGACAGCAGGCTTTTAGATTGAATTATTTATTTAACTAGGGAATTGTAGTGAGTACTTCCGTATCGAATGTTTGTATTTCACAGTCAATTCTATGTGAAATTTTAAATATGGCTTGAGTTGTACTAAAAATAACGTAATGTAACAGAAAATGAGTCAAAAACATTCACAAACGAATTAGCAAGCGCAGACGACAATTTCAAAATTTGAATTTATTTTCTGTTGGTTATTTCGTTTACCATCTTCGTGGACTATCCCACCGATGTAGGTTATAGCGCAAAGCGGTGCATAGGGCGGAAGTTTCATTTGGAAATCGTGGATATGGGAGGCTGCGGTGGTGGTTAGGGAGAGATGATTAATCGAAGAATGGAAGGCTATCTATGGAATATAACTGCTCGTACATTTGCCTATAAATACAAGGAAACTGGACTGGACGGACGGACATAGATTCGAACCGATATCTTTCCGATTGCCAAAATTTAATTGATTAACGTTGTGTAGATCGTAATAAAACTACTATTAGTTTTTCTATAGATTATACAGTTTAAGACGTCTCTAACGACTCATAAAGCTTCGGTTACCGTAGTGTTACTTTCAAGACAATCCTGTGCTTTATATTTCACTTTTTAATGGAAAATATGGAGCAGTCGAAATTCTATCTAATTACTTGATTTTTTCATGAAGCAAACAAAGTTCACACGGATTGATTAGTGGTTTTTATCTTTAATTGTTTATTAATTCATAATCAAGCGTAGAACTAAAAAGCCGGAAATAAGGTTTATTAGAAAACCGCTCGAGTGGTTTATTTTTTACAGCATTGTGTATGTAAATGTTATATTACCTGTTTCGTCACCACCCTATAATATACTTACCTAACATAACACCATTTTTACAAAACTGAGTAAATAATTTGCCTACAATGTTAAGCGCATCTAGGCCAATCAAAAACAAATATATGTATTTGGCAAATGTTAGCATAGGTTACGACCAGTTACGGCGGCATGCAGATAACTTATTTAAATATTTACCTAAATGTAAGGTGAAAACATGGTTACTAATGGAATGCCTCAATCATTAAAAATAGTATTTCTTCAGTCAGATTTTGTGGCAAATCCAGATACAGTTATATTCAAATAGAGTTATTACTAATTCCAAAAATTATTTGTAAACATTATCCTTTAAGTAAACATTTAATTCTGTGCTGAACCTATTTCTTTTAAGGGGAGAAGTTTGGTCGTATTTTGCTGCATTTATCACCTACTGCAAATGTACATATTAGTAAAAAATTATAAAACAACAACCCTCTTACATATTCGCTTTAAGACAATTATTGTGTTGGTGAATAAAAAAATTTGTGCTTAGAAGAACTATTAAAAAAACAAAAACGTAAGTATACTTCGTTACTTTCTGTAGCGATGTGACCTTCAGTTTGACCGTCGCAAAGTAGAAAAGAACAGCACTAGGCCAGAAAAGAAAGGAGACAACTTTCGGCCAAACTCTTAACCGGCGAGGAGCGTATAATACGTACAGTACTGCACGGAAAAATTGACCATTTTATCCACTAAAATTGCATTGCTCAAATGTGCTGTTATTGGTACCATTTACTACTAAAAATATCAACGAGATGTTTATTTAAATATGAAGACATGTTAAAGGCTTTAACGCTTGTTTTCGACTCGCACTACTATACATGATTGAACAAAACTTTTGGCAGGTACTGTATGAAAAAGTATGTTTAATGAACAAGAGTCGAGAGTAAAATGAGCTTTTTTCTCCCTACCTACGATTTTGCCACCGCGCATCCAAGACATTGGAAGGGGCACATCGCTAGAGAAAGTAAATGAAGTATATCAAATTAAATGAGAAAGACCAAGACCAAGACTAAAAGTATTTGAGCAAGAGCAAGACCAAAACGGAATACGCAAGACGAAGACACAATGTATAGACTGGGGCAGTTTTGATCTTAGTCTTGCTTTGCTCACAACTACCCTCAACTTCAATGAATTCGTATGGAAAAGCTACCGATATCGTTGTCTACATGTCAACACCATCGCCATCCCATGTCGATGAAAAACTAATTTCTTTGTGATGTCTTTCTTTGCAAGCGCACGTATTATGAACAGATATGTGTATCTACCTGCACCAATACGTATTTTCGTATTCATTCGGTCCAGTTCAGCTGTATGCGTGCATACATCAACATAGGGCATTGCTCGTTAGGCGTAGTAAAAATAATTTCGCTTTCCGTACAGGTGGACACGTCAATGGACGTGACCCACATACATTCAACACATTTGTACGTTCAACAAAACATGCTGCGGATCCTCGAAATAAAATTGTTCGGAGGATTGCCTTTGAATAGTCAGTAAGTGAAAGAGAAGAACGAACGAACGAACGACTTTTACGACAACTTTTTGTTCTCAATACACGCGCATAACATTAGGTATTAGTAGTCGAAGATTGTGAACTAACCGGACAACTACAGGAGACGGAACGAATGGTTTTTCTTTGACGGATGCTCCAAAGAAAATACAGGACAAATACGGGTGACTCCTAAAGGTTTCATGACACTCATTGTCAGCTTTTTATAGTATGCGTAGTTTTTAAGATATTTAAACAGGATAAAGCTATTACGAACTGGAAAGTTCTTCTTTTGTTTTTAAAGTAAATATTCGGAAATCATTTGAAAGGGTTAGTCATTCTATAGGTTAGGTTAGGTCAAACCATGAACACAATAAGGAAGTTAGAATAACTCAAAACTCAATCCCTACGAACTAGAGTCCTTGCATGTGCATGACTGCAGGTTCCTTCTATTGAATGAACCACTAGATTTCAAATCATATTTTCGGAGGAATCACCTCCTTGCTCAAGGTGTAAAAAGCCAATCTAAGTTCTCCTTCTGGCAATTGTATCTTAGGATGTACGAAACTTTGTTTTTTCCAATTAGTTTTGGATTAAAAATATTTCAAATATGTTCCGCTGTAGTTTGATATATGCCTCATGTATTGAAAAGATTGCCCATCGCAAAGAATTCCCAGATGGGCGATTCCATGATGGAGACGTCAGTCGTGTCATGATGGGGGGGATTGTGAGTATACCGCCTAGTAGCAGCGGAAAGATATGTATTCTATAAGTATTATATAGGCTACCTATTTTTCAAAACGGGGAACGAACATTGCCATTTTGTTATAGAGGGTTGAGCAGTCAATAGGTTAAGGATTGTCCACAAAATACATAACCCAAAAATCATCAACTTTTGATCCTTCATTCCCCCCACGTAACAACTGGTCTGACTCGTCCTGATTCCCTTACGTAACGCGGACATTGTAATGGTTTTAAGGGCGTGAATTCATAAAAGATATGTTCCTTAATTTCCAAGAATAATTCACTTTTCAATGCAAACCTTTAATTCCCCCACGTAGCTTGAAAGAACTCCCTCTCATCCTTGATGAAAGACATTTCTTATAAAATCGTTATAATTTTTAGGGGTTTCTTTGTGGGACTATTCCTTATTTACTATCTGTTCGAAGTAGAAAGGTATCCTATCCTATAAATTATGATAAAACATATTGATATAATCATAATATACATATAGCTATTAAATTGGTCGAATTTATTTTCATAAAGTAAGACCTCAGTAAACATCTTTTATAGAGAATCCTGAAGAAGTCGGAATTATCCATGGAACGTTGATGGTATAAATAATGAATATATCCGTAAAGGATTCTAATCCTATTTTTTACTACGAATAGTGCGGCTCTTTTTTTATTCATCTGGGCCTACAGTCCCTACACTGAGATTTTTACAAGATTTCGAGGCCAAAAGACGTCTAAAATAATTCTACGCTCAGGATGCTTTTAATAGCAGTGAACAGTAGCTAAAATCAGAATCAAAACACATAATACCATATGTCGTCATTATCTTAAAACGCAGGAAGTAAGGTGCGGCCTGTTACATTCTCATCTAAATGCTGATATAATAATCAGCATAAAGCATTGGTAATTGTGTCATACACATCGCATCACTACAGCATACCCACAAGTCCGACCGTCACAGTCCATGAAAACAATGGTTAATGGGATACTGAGGCATGTGTCTCGAATCATTGTATATTGCCTGTGTGTACAGAACGATAATATTTAATAATATATCTATCTGCTGACTATTATGCATACTCTACGCGCAATAAGTACTATTAGATAAAAACCTACAGTATGTGAAAATATTGATTATCTTTCGTTTTTAAAATTAACCAAAGGAAACATGAAACCTTTTGTCCGTCTTCTACTTAAGAAACAAATAACAAAAGTGTTACGTTTCTGTCAGCGAAAAGGATACTGCAGAATTGTCAGCAAACCATAAGAATTTATCACGCCATAACAACATAAGAAATCTATTGTTCTTTACGATTACGACTCTTGTTTTCCCGATACTAATATTTGTTTGTTGATAAATAAATACACATCATTGTAAAAATTAATTATTGTAGTTTTTGGTCCTTCGAGCCGGATGCAGCACAAAATCCGGCTTGATCCGAACAGTCATTACATTGAATTGACTTACATCTCTCATTCGTATCTATAAGGGAATCAAATGTTTCCTAATTTACCTCACAATTATAATTATGGACTCAGAAATCCATGAGATACAGGCGAATAGAATCTCACTACGTTCCGTTAGAGTTACAAACGAAAGAAAAAGAACAAGAAATAATATTCAACATTGGTTGTACCTTATTTATATTTCTATAATATTAAATCAGTCGCCATACATTACTGGCGGACAAATAACTAAACCGTTTATTCAGTCGCTCTTTATCAATTAAAACGGCGACAAACAACTGAACAATATTCAGGATGAAAGATGCGATAGTAAACTTTTAACAGTTAACACCACCAGAGGCTGCTGTTAATTTGAATTTGACGAACGAATGACGGTTAACGGTACTTTTCTAATTAACATAATATAAATCGATACTTTGAAGTTAAAGACGCTTTGCCGCTAATTTATGTTGTGTAAAACAGATTACATTCAAATACTGAGCACATACAACATTCAACGAAAAATAGTTACGGAATGAGTTCGCAATAAGTTTTGCTCATTAATTACGAGCAGGAACGGACTTGAATAACGACGTGTTCTGTAGGTTTGTAATAAAAATAAAATGAAAGGGTCCATCTTTCAGTCTTTTTGAAATATCAATATCATCAGGACTATCATAATATTGACGGTATTTGAAACAGAAGATCTATTATGGTTTTTGGTTAAATAGTATAAATATTAGTTAAATAAGTAGTATCAGAAGTAGTTACAGGTTGGAACAAAGGTGAAATTAGCATTAATCCTTCATTATGATCTCATAGTAATTCTGGCCTCAAAAATGAACCTAAGTAGGAACTAATCCGACAAAGAGGAAATTGGATTGCTTCCATTGTCAGTTTAGCTTATCAAAGACTGACTTATTCCTAACCGAAACTGTCAAGCTTATGTATAAGAACCCACAGAGACACGACGTTAATAACATGGTAATTATGCAATGTTAATAAGTTCAAGTGATTCCGGTGCCGTGTTTGAGAAGAGATTGCAGAAAAGTCTGACAGTCCCCCGTCGTTTAGTGGCGGTTTGGAATGGTATAACGGCAGCGGTGACCGCAGTAGTGGTCGTGCAGCCCAGCTGAAATTGACCACCAGTCCTTTTACCACCGTTTCTTATATGGACAGTGGCTGACGGATTTACTTATAAGTGCTAAATGGTCATGTACTGAATGAAAACTAATAAAATAGTGGCTTAACAAATCAGAAACGTTGTCACTTGCTACCGAAATCTTAACCAATCGTGTATTAAAATAATCGTTATTGAAAACGGGTTTTGTCATTTCGAAACGTTTCGTATCCGGTATTATTATCCGGTAGCCGACCGGATCCGTCGGATACCTAATCCAAACCGGATACCCGGTTAATTTCTAGAACCGACATCTATCGTCAGTAAAGTCATATATCTAATGGAAAAAATTACGTATTTACGTTTCTTTACCTTTAAGCTTAATTACAAGGAAATTTCATTTGTTAAAAACAAAAGCTTCAAAGAAGTGTTATATGTAAAATGTAAATTCAAGGTCTAAAGAGAACTGCTGTGTTTTATTCCGGGCTTTTTGGCCGTGGTTAGCATACTGAAGATGCCTTCAGGAACGAACGGCAAAACGTCTGGAAAAGCAAGATTCCACGGACCATGGCCAAAAAGCCTGGAAGAATCGATAGACGCCGGCCGTAAAAGCCTAAGAACTACTCTAAAGGGAACTAGTTAGTGGAACTTTTCAGTTGTGACAAGTTTCTCATCTAATGCAAACAAAATTATGTTTTCCTTGAAAAAGCTTCTAAAGCTTAAACATTTCAATTCGAAATTACACGCCGTTTTTTAATAATGCTAACAAGTAACTTCTATATTAACATTTTTAAAGATATTTTCTAGTTAATTGCAGTTCACCTTGAGCCGCCACTGTTTTCTGCATAACGACGGTACACATCAGTCTGTTCCTTTTTTTGTTAAACGGTAAACGTTTCTTTGTTGGCTTATATTAAACGCCTTTTACAATTTTCAATTTATCAACCGTTTTTTTATTGTAAGAAAGCTTGAAATGGCTTTTTTGTACCGGTTTATGCGGTAGACGCCGAAATTAAACCAGAAAGCAAATAGGTACATGGTTACATTCCGTTCATGTCTGATGTGCGCCGTCAATTGATGAAAATAATACTGTTATATGGATGTGTATGCATTTTTGCTTGTTAATTATTTTCTTAGGGGTCATGTACGAACTTTATTTTATTTATTTACGTAACTACTACTACGACTTTATTGCATTCAGGTACGAACAATTGAATAAATTGTAGGCAACATTCGAGCCTCCTAGATGTTCGGGTTTAAGAAAATTCAAATTAAGGAAAATTTCCGTTTCACCACCCAACTTCTTAATTTTACCTCGCAGGCTTCGCTTCCGAGTACATTAGTGTAGCTAAGCCCACCGCTAATAATCCTTGCAATCTTAGACTACAATGTCAGACAAAATGAGTCCTTCATTTTTGTTGTCTTTTCCTACCGTAAGCTTATGACAATAACCTAGCCCTTTTTTTTTGTAGTTTTCCATAATAGGATGTTGATTATCATACTGACATTTAATTAATAAAAAAAATTAATAGAAATTCGAATGAAGGACATATGTTAAGCCTGCATTTGATTCTCGAGTTTCGGGAAAATTCGATTTAGGGAAATGGAGAAACTGGAGCTTTGGAATAAATATTTCATTATTTTCAAACGTTTAGGATTACTGTAGGAAAAGACAACATGAACGAAGTACTGAGGTATATTGCTTGTCATCATGATTTGTAAAGGTTAGTAGAGGTGGACTTAGCAACAGTAATATATATATGTAAAAGCGAAATTTGGGAAACAAAAATTAAAAAGCTTGACGGGAAAACAGAAATTTTCCTTAATTTGCATTCGGGAGGTTCGAAGTAGGGAAGTTTGAATGAACCTATATTCAAATTATCCACACGTTTCTCATTAATTGCAATTAGTTACAGCTGGTTTATTAACTTCCCATTAGGAAGTTATTGTAATTGGGTCGAAAAGTGAAATCGGAATTTTCATTATATTTCCACGTTTTAACATATTAGTAGCATGCTAGCCAATTTTTTTGATGATGTGTGTATGTACGTACGTACGTACGTACGTACGTACGTA